>NC_081349.1:51863709-51933692 GCF_029784015.1 Lycium ferocissimum | reverse complement strand
CATAAATATACATAAGCCCTCACGGCTGCAGAAATAATATACAAAAATATACACTGATGTATCCATAAGACAACAACTACCCACGCAACCATATCTACGAGCCTCTACTAGAGTACTGAGACATAAGGACGGGATAGGACCTCGTCATACCCAAATATATACACAAAATAATGTATCAAAATGGCACTTCCGGAATGGTGGAGTGCTCCTGTGAATCTGCTGAATAGCTCTTAAGAATCTGGGCCACCTCCCTGTCTACCTATGGGCATGAACACAGCGTCCAAAAATAAAGGACGTCAGCACGAAAAATGTACTGAGTATGTAAGGAATGAATAATACTAGCATAATAAAGAAATAATAAAACATGAGGTGAAGATATAACTTGTACATCAATTGCCTCTTAAGGCGAATACTATGCCTGTTTAACTTTTAAAGAAAAACACACATTATGCTTATCAAATATACCGTCATCGTTAACCCGCGTCCGGGTAACTATCGCACGCCGCCCACTAGTGGTGTCATGTCCGGCCAAATGGGAATGGTGTTATCATAAGCCGCCCACCTTAGCGGTGTCATGCCCGGCTATCTAGGCCGCCCACCTTAGAATGTACCGACATCCCAAGCATCGGTGTAATCATAAGCCGCCTTATGATTAAATCAATTAAATGCTACAACTCTATCGGGGTGACGTAAGGTCGAGAACCCCGATTCTATTATGGTAGTCATGATCATCATGTCTCACCTTGAAGGAACTAGCATTATAAGGTGAGTCTAGCAACAATGAATAACATCAAGGAATCATATAAGGATCATTAGCTTCATAAGGATATCATATCATAAGCTTTAGGTTCCCTAGGTTTGGATTCATTGTCATCATTATCACGTTCACAACACGTCTCTTCTCATTATCTTATTAGTAGCGCTTGATAGCCATAGACTTATAATTTTCGGATTATGAGAAAGTTATGGAAAGATAAAAGAATGTAATATTATAGGAATCATGCCTTAGAAAAAGAAGGGACTAGCCTCACATACCTTTACGCCTCTCTAACTTTATCGATTAAATGCTTCCCTCTAATGTTCGCGGT
Source organism: Lycium ferocissimum (assembly GCF_029784015.1). Classification (NCBI taxonomy): domain Eukaryota; kingdom Viridiplantae; phylum Streptophyta; class Magnoliopsida; order Solanales; family Solanaceae; genus Lycium; species Lycium ferocissimum. Next base: position 51,932,604 of record NC_081349.1, on the reverse strand, counting down.
TCTATATTCAAGAGAGTTCATACTAAGGTTAGATAACCAAAAACATGCTTAAGCTTAAGCTAATGAAAATTTGGCGATACTTCCTTTGGTTCAACAATTTCCTCCAATGATAACAATTCCCAATAGCAATAGCAACATCCATAATATCATAATCAATAACTTCTCCAAGTTAGACATTATTCACTTCTCACAATTCTCTTCCAATCATTCACAACCATGATTATAATACAACAACTTATTCTTTCTCATATGATACTCCCTTAACATCACTTGCATTATTTACCACAAGATTGTACTCATAACATGTCAAGAATTATTATTCAAATCAAGTTGCTATTCAAAAATGTTAATATTTCCACATTTGTACTCCATATTCTCCTCTCTTCCCTAATCCAAGTCTTTTAACCTCTCAATATTCTTAATAACATGAATTTAACATAAAACTTACCTTTGATGATGTAGGAATGGACTGCGGATGTAATTACTTCACTTGGAGAAAACCCCCACTTCAACACCAAGGAGATTCTTGATTTCCACAAACCCTAAAGAATATCCTTGCTTTTGTTTCCACTATTTGTTGGTGTTTACTCCTTGATTTTCCTTGGATATATGATAAGAGAATTTTTCTAGAACCTTCAAGACTTAGAGAGAGACTGAAATCTAAAAATTTGGAACACCACCCGTCTATTTATAGCTGGAACTAGAAGATTCCAGAGAAGCGGTTCGATGGTCCATCGACTGGCTCTGTCGACACCTTTTCAAGATCATAAGTTGCAGAGTCATATTTACGGCGGAGATCAACGGCCCGTCGACATGTCTCGTCGGTCTGGTTCTGCAGATCAGAATTCTCAGAACATTGCGACGGTGCATATTGACGGCCCGTCGACATGATCGACGGTCCATCGATAATGTCTGATGTCTGCAGATTTCCTTAAATCTGCTCAGCCTGCGTCGGTTCGATCCATTCAACTTCTAATCCTATAATATACCTGGAATACCTGCTAGTACCTCCATACACGGGGTAAAATACCTAGCATCCTAATACTCGGGTACAAACCTCCATTTGAAGACATACTCAACTAGGGAGCCGTAAGATTTTCCTACAATGAAAACGAGAGGTGTAACAGTTGTAAAATCCGTCATGGGCAAGCCCTTTGATTACTTTAGGAAGATACTTCAAGAGGAGGACTTGGAGTATTTCTTCAGGGCCAAATGTTTTGGGATGTATCTAGGTTTGCCTGAGGACAACAATGCAAGGTTTCAAATTACCATTGTGTATGGTCTTTTCAAACGAAGAATTATTTGTAGCGAAACTAATGAGATATAGATAAACTACTGCGGCATGCCAGTTTGTTTTGGCGTCAAGGAGGTTGCCATAATCACCAGAGGCGAGGTGTCATGCTCCTTCTCAGCCTCTTCCTACAGTTATACTAAAGAAGAGTGAAAAGACACCCAAGCCATCCAAGACAGCCAAGAAAGGCAAGAAAAACAAAGCGAAGGTTGATGATGATTTGGATTTAATGGATATTGTTCGAAAGAGCTACAAGGCAGAGCAGTTTCTAGAAGACTTGAAGTAAAAAACTATGTCAAGAAAGCACAAGGAGTCATTGTGCTTAGTTTGGTTTGTCCATTCTATTGTTTGGGCAAAATATGTAAAGAATAATATAGGACTTGGTTTGATTAAACTTTCAGAGGATCATGAGGTATTCAATAGCTATCCATGGGGTCATAAAAGTTTTAAGTTAACTGTTGATTATTTGGCGAGAGATTTGAACCCTAATGTGAAGACTTCCAACATCTATGACTTCCCTTGGGCCTTCATGGTAAACTTTCTTTCTTCAATGTTTTATCTTTTTAATTCTTTTCCTTCATTGATTATTCTGATTTTTGGTGGCATAATTTTTTCTAGGCTTGGGAATTTGAAGTCATTCCTCACTTTTGGAGTCAAGTCAGGGGCTATTCGGAAGAAGTTTGTTTTTCGAAGATCCTCAGATGGTTGACTGCCAAAAATAACAAAAAAAAAGAAAAAGAATCTTGATCCTTTTAACCCCCCCCCCCCTAAGAAAGCAGTAAGTAAGAATATGTTGGAAAATATCCCTGAATAGTCTTATAACAAGTAACTACTTGTTGCAATGTATACATATATCTCATTAAAACAACCTCGAATATGTTAGAAAAATCAAAACATTCTTTGGAAGTTGCAAGAATCGTTGCATATTTTCCAACAGATAGTGAACATGTTGCAACAACTCCTAAGATGTTCGAACAACTGGCTCAGTTGTTGCAACATGTTCACAATCTATTGAAAAATATCAAAACAGTTGCAGAGGAAGCTGCAACAACTATTTTGTTTTTTCCAACAATCAAGAATATCTTGTAACAAATCGAGAAGGTCATTGGAACATATGTGGGGGTTGTTGCAACATATTACACACTTGTTGGAAAATATTGAACAAGTTTGACACCTGCTGCAACAGATCAAGTTATTTGTTAAATTGTTAACTTGTCAACCTATTACAACATCCTATAAATTCTTCCAACCATTTGAATATATCTTTTTGTTTGTTTTAGGTTGTGCACCCATCTACCATCCCGACAAAATGAGAGTTGCACATGCCATGTGTTTCTTGTTTAGGGCCTGGGGAATCTGTGCCGGATGAATTGATTGATTAGATAAAAGAAGAATTGGCTGGAACCACAGCCATCAAATGGCTGGTGTTGTTGATGGTGGTGATAATGATGGTGATATTGTTGTTGGTGTTGGTGTTGGTGTTGGTGATGCTGTTGGTGATGATGTTGGTGATGGTGGTGAATATTATTGTTGATGTTGCAAGACAAGTTGTGGAAGGTCTTGTTGATAAAAGAAGAGATGATGATAATGGTGGTGATGGAGTTGGTGGTAGAGTTTGTATATATACTCCCCAAAGTGGTGGTGGTGGGCAGACCACAGATATCCCATATAGGTTGGGTCGATATTCTTCAGTTGGTGCCGGTTCCTCCAAGGTGTCTTCTTGTGCTTGTGAATGCAGTACTTGCTATTGACACCTAATTTTTACTTTATAAAATACGTATTTTAATTTTTAAATTTTTCGAGTCCAAGACAGAGTGAGGATGCACCTCAAAAATCAAAATTTTAAAAATCCCGAGATATTGTAAATTGACGTTTAAATTACTGTTTAAGAGAAAATTGGTGAATATGCAAAATTACGAGTTATTTACTTTACGAACATGTTTTAAAATTAAGACAAAAATCCCGCTCCGTCTAATTCGGGAAAATCACAAATTAAAAGGCAACGCATGAATTACGACCTATTTAAGCGCATTTGTTTTTACTTATTTGAAATAATAGTCGAAACTATGTCAATATTGGGCTCGTTTTAAAGCTAGTATTTAAAACTACGTATTGTGATTTTTATTTTTTTTTCAAAATATTAGTTTACAAAGGCGTTTTAATTCAATACGTTATTTCTAAACTATGTATTTTATTTGAAAGTTATATTATGTTTTAAATAGGGGGCGTTAAGTTTTAAATTATCAACTTAAACCCCTCCCCCCCCCCCTCCCCATATGTCTGAGACGCGTCATTATTAACATTTAACCTAAAAAAAATTAGTCTCTCTTTGAGAGAATGTTGAGGCGGCGTTTAGGGTTCGGTGGTGGTGCCTCCATGGTTCCACCGTGTTTCTTCCATTTTTCTTTGACATCGCAGGTATTCCCCCACCCCTATGGTGGTGTGAGATGCCATGGACAAGGCCCATGAGGCTGTTTATTATCTTGTGCTCTCACACCAACTCCCAAAGGGGGTGTGTTGTGGCAATTTGCTCGTTGATTCCCTTTCCTTGTACTGTTGTTGCGATGTGTGAGGCTCTGATTGTTTTTCCAATGGTCTTTTTGGATCATGTACTGGTATTTTTGTTTGTTTATGTGACTCATTGTACGATTTTCTTGCTGTTATTTTCATATTTGTGCAATTTTTTGGAATCGTGTGTCCTATTTTGTACTATTTTCTAATGATTTTAGGGGCCTTGTACTGTTATTACGATTTTGGATAAAATCCCTTTTGTTTTACTGATTTTGAAATTGAAAATTGTGGATTTGGAGGGGAAATTCGTAGAAGGGTCCAGAACCTTTCCTTTTTTGTCCTTAGGGTTCCTACTTGGTTCCTATAAATATTAAGTTCTTTGGCCATTTTCGGAGTTCAGAAATTTTGAGATTTTAGAGAGACTAGGGCTTCAAATATATCTCTAGTTTGAAGCTTTTTGAGTCTCTACTATTTTATACTGCAAAAATATGTACATATACACTACATATATTACATATACACTACGAAATACATACTGATTATAGTATAAGATACAATATATAAGATATACCAAAGGAGAAATTTTCGAGAAAAAGGCTTGAAGGGTCTGTCTTGGCTTGGTGTTTGGCTAGTTGGTCTCCAATCCCTCCATTTTGATCCTAGGTTGCCATTTGAAAAGGTATTATCCTGTTTCAATTCACTTTCAATTCTATTTGTAGTTTAAACCATGTTTTTTGTTGCTTCCTTAATTATGGGTTAAGTGTTTATCTAGTTCATATACATGTTTCAGTGTTGTTTTTGATAGAAGGGTGACATTTCACCATTTAGATTAGAATTTCCATTATTATTGAGTGACATTTCACTAATGTGAGGCTTTCCTCACAAATTTTGCGCTACTTGAATCATATGGTTGATCTTTTGCTTATGAATCTCCCTGTTTGAGTAGATGTTTAGTATGATGGGTTTATTATAGGATTCTTAGGCTTACAATGTAACAGTTGAGTCTTAATATGCTATGTGGGATTGTTTTAGGTCCATGGTTACTGTTTCATTGCCTTTTTCTTGGGAACTCTGAAGTGTCCATTAATGGTGTTTTTGGTGTCGTTTGAATGAATTTGTGACTTAAAATGGTTTAAGAACATGAATAAGGGCCCTTTTTTTTTTTTTTTGAGTTTTAAGGTCTGTCCCATTTTCCCTAAAAAAAATTGGTATGTCATTCTCTATGTTGAACCTAAAACTTGACTGTTTTGCAGTATCAACTTGTTAAAAAGATTTCTTAACATATAAATGACTTTGAAGCATGCCTATTTGCTGCGTTGTTAAAATCTTTTCATTAGAAGGAATACGTATTTTGCCTTGTTAACTTGGCTTTCTGAAAACAAGAATAGAAGGAGAATAAGATAGATAATTGTTTTAACTTGTTTCTGTGTTTGCTTGGCTATTTAAGATTCATTTTCACATGATATGCTCACCTTGACTAAGTAAGAATTTAGGAGTCTTAAAGCTAATTTGGAAGACCTAAATATGATGTTTATATTCTCAGATGCTGTCTATTTGTGAAAACTGGAGGTTGTCTTATCATTTGTCTTTCTTGTGGTGCTTTTGAGTTTAAAACTATGCCTAGTATGCTTATTTGGACCTAGAATAGACTCCATGTCTTTTTTTTTTAATCTTTTTAACTTGGTTCCTTATGTTTGTGTTCTGTCAACAACCTAGGACAGAAACCATACTCCATTTGGTGTTTCCATGATCTTAACCTGTATGTGTGATCTCTCCCTTGTGTTTAGTCTAAAAGATGGACTTAATCCTAAACCACTGTCTATGCTATCTTAAACTACATTTGCATTTGTGTGCTACATGTTTGTCTTAGTTGGAATATCATGTCCCTAGAGGTGTTATTTGAAACCCTTTTATGTTGCTGAAAACTTGGTCTAGATCCTATACTACCTGAATGAACCTTTGGTGCCTTGTTCATTTTTTGCTTTGCTATGTTTGCACCTATGTGTGACTACTTGAGTTTGGCTGTGATCCTTAGATCTAGTCCTTTGGCCTATGAAGGATTCCATGCTCCTTTTAGACCATAATGACTCCATAAGTTTTGCGCTTTTGGATAGGATCCATGTACCTTTAAACTTGTTTGAGACCCCCTTAACTTGCTATGAATGACCTCTTTATGCAAATTCCTGGAAATGAACTTGTGTGTAATCTCTTTCACCACTGTTGATACCTTATTTGGATTCATTGACTTACCTTATTTGCTATTTGAAACTTGCCAGACTTAAAACTAGACTGAATTGGACATTGCTTGAAAATTTAGCACTATGGTATCTTGTTTAGAAACACTGAGAATGGTTTGGTGTCTGATCTGTTACTATTGGTCTAAAATGAACCTCTAACCCTTTGTCCACCATTTTAATATTTTCTGTGTGGTCTTGTATGTTTCAACTTGGCACCTTTGAGTCACTTGTGCATTTCTGGGAGTTAATAGTGATTCAGTCCTCATTTGAGACCTTGTTATATTGATAGAACCTATCTTTTGGCCTGCATTAAGCTTAAACTAGATTAAAATTGAATCATGCACTTGTGATTATTGCTGTAATCTTCTGGTTTGCATTAGATGATTTAAGAAGGCTTAAGCTTGGTTCAAACTGGGAAAATGATTTCCTCAAAACTGAACTCTGTGCATTTCTTATACTTCTACTGATTGTCCACGTGATATATAAGTCTTGATTGCCTCTGTGTGCTCACAGTGTGATACCTAATACTTGTTTATTTCTTGGTTTGTTTAAAATTTAAGTGTGGTACTTGTGTGCGTCCCTTTTGATCTTGTAGTTGTGACTTACCTTACTTGGTTTTTGTTTTTGCCTATCACTATCACTTTCTTTCCATCTTATCTATTTAGAATGACACTACAAGACCTAGCCGTGCTCTGTTTTTATTTGATCTTGCAGATTTTGAGCATTGGTGTAATGCATGCATTTCATTTATTGTTGTATAAATTCTAGTTGAGTTTTACTTTTTTTGTGTGTGAGGTTTGAGATGTTAATTAGCCTAGTGTCGCTTCTGATTGAATTACGGACCCTTTTCTATGCTCTAAAATCAACTAGAAACTTTAGGACTTAGCCTAAAATGAAGTGTTCTTGGGTAAGGAATTGCTTGTGAGATTTTGGGATGAGGCTTTGCCTTTAATTTCTAGGAATGGATGATATACAAGGGTGTATATCATGGATATTGAGAAGGTGACCCTGTTCTGAACTATTGGAAATGTTATATCCCGTATTTTGTATAATGGGATATTCCGAGTAAATTGCGAAAAGTTAAGGACAAGGCTATATATTTTTCCGACTTTGTTAGAATGCATAAGTGGCATATTCATCTTTTATTGGTACGGAGTATTAAGGGTAAATTTGGAATAAGAAAAATTAGGGGCTAAAAGTTGGAAAAATTATTTCATGAAATAGCCATGAATGGCCATGTGGCCGTGGGGCCCACACATGGCTAGCCAATTGTTTCAAGCCATCAAGGGGGACATGTGTTAATCTTACATTTGTAGGGGGCCTATATATATATATATATATGAATAAGTCATGAAAGGCAAGACATATTTTTCATTCATTATCCTAGAAAATTCAAGAAAGATGGAGAAAAAGAGAGAGAGAGAGTTCGACCAAGGTTGGCCGAACATGGTCATGGAAAATTTGATCAAGAAAAATTCTTTTCTCCTAGCTTTCCTACTAATTGGAAGGCCCTCGTTAACGTGGAGTAGTTGGTGGAACAAGAAAACCGTTCGTTGTTGCAATTCACCAACTCTGCCGAGGGGAAGTAAGTGGAAGGTAAGATTTAATTCTCCTTACATGTCCTATAGGTGGTTGTGCATGGTTTGTGTATGTTGTGGAGTGTGGAAACGAATGAAAATTCATGAAATTGTGGTGTTGTTGTGGTAGCCGTGTATGTTGTCTTGGCGTGTGCATGTTATGTGTTGTGTAGGAATGATGAGTTAAATTTCCTGGGTGTTATGGTTGTTGTTGTTATGGAATATGTGATGAAAATGAAGGTTTGATGACTCAAATTGAAGTTGTAATTGGTTGTGGGCTGATTTAGAACCTAAAGTGATTCTAATATAGTTTCTTGAATTTATGGAAGTAATGTTGTAAATGTGTGGATTATTGGTGTCATTGATGAATTTAGAAGAAAGAAATGTATTGTTGTTGCCCCTATGGAAATTGGTGGTTTCGGGTTCCATGGCATATTGTTTGGATTGTCTTGAATATTTTGCGGATTGTTTGAAATGTTCTTGAATTTTGTTTGAATGGTTTCGGACTAGTAATTGAACATGTGATCGTCGATGTTGGTTTGAACATATGTAGTTGAATTGAATGTAAATGGAAAGTCGTCGAAGTATGTAGAAAGGAGCTACTAATGTTAGAATGCGTTTTGAATTGATTATTGATGTTGCTGGCATGATTGTTGGTATTGTTGTTGATGAATTGGGTCGAGTTGAATTCTCGGGGTTGTTGGATTTATAGGGGAAATGCTGCCCAAATTTCTGTAGATAAAGTGCTAGCTTGGAATTGGATCCCTAAGTGATGGTGACTAATGTTTGATGCTTAATGACGTTGTTGTAGATTTTGGGAAGCCAACACTTAAGTTTGGATTAGCTTAGGAAGCGGACGAGGTATGTAAAGCTCAGTCTTTCTTTCTTTTGGCATGTCTTAGTTGAAAGTAAGTTATGACACGAACCCCGAGGTAACTCTATTCTTGCGATCCGAGCATGTCCATGATTCTTATTTGTTTCTTGATATTCGTATTCTTAATGGAGTCGAATTATGGTCCTTATGTCTTTTGTATGACTAAATTTCAAAAGTTGCATAAAAGTTTTGTTTTCAAAAAGAGTTTTGTTCCTAAACGATTCCGAAACTACGAATGACCGTAACTTTCGTAGACGAGCTCGGATCGCCTCGAAACGTTCGTAGGAGATTCCATAACAAATAATAACCCTAACTTTCGTAGGTGGGCTCGGATGGTGTTGATACCGTCCGTGGGGCCCGAGACTTTCCTTTGTGTAGTCCTAACGATTTTTTTTTAAAAAGAACTTAACATGTTTATCATCCCGACCCCAGGTATGATTACTTACTTATTTACCGAGCCTGAAATGAGGATCGTTATGCATATGATTCCGATACGTAGCTATGATTTCTAAAGTTCTGTTTGATATGTTCCCGAGTGGCATTCGGGAGAAAACTTGATAGGACTATTGCCTTAGTTTGTAAATGATGGTTCGTTCGATTAATTTATTGAGTCTTTATAAATGTTTAGATCGCACATGGTTTATAAATGTTTTAAATTGCATATAGTTTCCCCCGATTCTGCTCGTGCACATTATTGTTAATTCCTTCGCCGAGTCCCGGGCCGGTATGTATCGTGCGCATTATGTTATATTCCGAAGTATGATGAGTTTCGAAATACGATATGATACGAAGTATGATGAGATCCGAATTATGATGTGATACGGAGGATGATGTGTTCGGAGATATGCAAAACTTCCGAAGTATGATGAGTTATGGCGCCCAAGACAGGAGGGGCGACCATGTTCCGTCCGCCGGGTCCCATTATGGACCGCATATGATATATGTTTTTGACATGCATGATTTATGTTCAGAAGTAAGCATTCTAGCATTCTGATCATTATACTTGTTTTCTGTACTTCGCATATGATTTCCGATAATTGATATGCATATGATGATTTTATTTACTGAGCCCCTCACTAGAGGGCCGGGACACGCTATATGTACACATGATGGTTTTATGATATTGACATGCATGACATATGTTTTCAAAGGCAAGTCTTATGATTTTCTGGTCGTTATACTTGTCTCTGTAATTCCTACTTTGATTATGATCCTGTTATTGTACTTCATGCTTTACATACTCAGTACATATTCCGTACTGACTCCCTTTTCCTCGGGGGCTGTGTTTCATGCCTCGCAGGTACACCCAGATGAGTAGAAGATGTTAGAAGAAGGTGTTCCGGCGGGATTGGCAAGCTCCGTTTCTTCCCGAGTCTTTAGGAGTCGAGCATATGTATTATGTTGTCTTGGATCATGTTAGAGACTTTGCAGACAGAGTCATGTATGTAGTATGTCAGTTTTGAAAGCGGCTCCATAAGCCGATGTACTAGTTTGCATTATATTACAGATTTCATGCGATTACAGGCTTTACTTGATTTGAAAAAGATGAAAAGCATGTTTGATTTCCGAAAAACTTTCATTATGTATTTATGTTATGATTTAAGGGCCCAGTATGATTTTGAGTGTTACGAGCGTCAGCGGGTTCGCTCGGCCCTACGTAAGGGTCGGGTGCCCATCACACCCTATCGGATTAAGGGTGTGACAAATTGGTATCAGAGCAGTTCGTCCTAGGGGTTGTCTGCAAAGTCGTGTCCGATAGAGTAAACAGGAGGCTACGGGGCATCTAGGGTGGTTACTCTTCTTTCACTTCTTAGATCGTGCCATAGAGCCAAGTCATTGGAAATGAGATATCTTATGCTAACCTTTGGTTTCAGCAGAAGAATGGCATCGACAGGAGAAAGTGACTAGCGATATTGGAAGCTATAAGGCACGCAGGTAAGCAAAGGCATGAAAGATATATGTCGGGTAAGATATCGAAGTACGATTGAAACACAAGTTGAAGATTAAAAGGGAAAGTAAATAAGAGGAAAGTGTAACAGGTTCAGTTTGAGTTGGACGTACGAGGTAAGCTAATCATTTGCATACTATTGTTGATAATGGGAGCCCTGTATGGCCGTAATATGATATGATATATATGTACATGTGTTGGCCCTGTGAGGCATTGTTGGTATTTCCTGCGTGCAGGTTTTGGGATAGTAGGGAATACAGAGGAAACTCTGCCGAAATTTTTCTAGAAATAATACGAGGATGAGATGTAAGTTTGGAATATGTTTGAAAAAGGGCGTGTCAATAGTAACGATGGGATTTGACTGAGCTATGAGTATGGCTGCCCTGGAAGAATAAGTGAATTGCGGAATTGGTGATAATAGTAATAGGAGGTCGATGAGGATGTGGTAACCATTAATTCGAAGAGGACTTGTGCTATTAAGAGATGATTTAGGAAGGGCCGGTAGATTTGGATAGAGTGATATATTAAGGTACTGACTGAATCGATAAGTAGGAGAAAAATATGATGAGATTATAGTTACAGGGAGTAATGATACGATTAAGACAAAGGTATGGAGAAAAGAGAATTGTGACGAGTAGGAATGTATGGATAAGACAGCTGGTGAGATGTGTTGTGAGGACGTTTTGGAATATGTTAAGATCTCAACTTACCCCAGATTATGCGACGAAGGTCATGCGGTGAAGTGGACGCGATCGTACCAGCATTAATGCATCGAATTTTATTAAGGTTCCGAAGTTAAGCGTGCTGAAGCGAGAGAAATTTTAGGATGGGTGACCCCCCTGGGAAGTTTTCGGAAAATCTTATAAAAGTTCAGACACAAGAAGTAAAGGAGAAGCTAGAGTAGCCTAAGGGAAATTAGAGTATGCGGAGTGGCCAGAAACCTTAAGAGGACGCGTTGGACGGGGCGGATCAGACCGGTGAAGAGGAAGGGTTAACGGAAAGAGGAAATAAGAAGAAAGTGAGACAATAGTGTAGTAATAGGTTATGGCGTGTGTAACTGAGGACACGGGTACCATAAGTGACGGGACTGTGGAAGGCCAAGTTATAGAAAGGTGAGAAACAAGGTGGAATGAATGTCAGAAAATTACTGGTATGCTACGGATAAACGTGGACGAACAGAATACATTTTGAAAATGAGAGAAAGATTAGGTAAGAGCAGTGTGTTCTGAATAACATAGAGATAGCATAAGATTCCTCGTGTGCAGAATGAAAGATAGGCATAAACGGGAGAAATGACAAGGGGATACTAAAGGAAGCACTCAGGATAGGTTGGGATAAAGATAATATTCCAAGAGGACTTTGGATACTTATCGTCCGAATGGAAGTACTGCCTAATTGAGATTGGAAATGAGGACATGGCGCAAAGTATAAACGGATAATGGTATAAGTACACCCCTAAAGGGGGGAAGCGGGTGAGAAAGATGCAAGGGTGAGATGGAAACAATTGACACTGTAATATGTTTGATGTGAATGCTTAAACTACAAACGAGACCCCCTTACTGAAATAAGTTAGTGAGATCGGAAAACCAGTAATAAGCGGATAAAAGTCAGGATGACATTAAATGTAGTGTGAGAAGTTTTTGTGGAGACCTTGAATGACATGACGCTAGAAAGTGGGCGTGGACGAAAAAAAAGAGTATGACAAGAGGACGGTATTGAATAACGTAAGAGATAGCAGAAAGGATAGCGATGCTATACGGGATTAAAGGCCAAGATGTTGGCTATAGAGTTGTTTGCTAACGCTGTTGCGACTTGTCAGTAATAAAGAAGAGGGAATAGAAAACCCTTTATGGTAGGAAGTGAGGAAGTCAAGAGCGATTAAAGGAAGGGAAAGAAATATGACAAGAGAGGACGAGCGAGTTTTGGTATGAACAAGATATGTAAAGCAGGATGAACCAGAGGGCGGAAGGACCATGTCTAAGATTGAACGTACTTGATACAAGCTGCACAAGGATAGTGATGCCACCGGTAAGTATTGGTATGCTAAGATGAGACTAAGTAAGTATTTGATAAGGAAGGTAGAGACTTAGCAAGGACAATGCAGTTGTGATATTTCGGGTACATCACAGGAGAATGTAACGACGGTTTAAGCCAATTACTAAAACAGAATTAGTGCTGAGAACGGAGGAGGCATGGCTATGGTTGAACTAAGGATCTGCCTCGATACCAGAAGTAAGACAAGAGAAGGGAAGGCAAGGTAGAACATGAGGATTAGTAAAGCGGCGCTGAGGTATTTCTTGGGCTAATCTGAACACCTTCGCATATTCTTACAGAGATTGTAACATAATGAGTGACGGGAGAGTAAAGAGCGAGAAAGATCTCCTAACCAAAGGTACAAAAAGGGCGTTGGCAAAGATGACGAACTCAAGAAGACACTTGGAATGACAGTGACAGTTGGAAAATTTTGAAGGAAAGAGAGAATGCTGCTCTCATGGATGGGAATAAAAGAGTCCACCGGATATTAGAAGGAGGTATTGTCAATAAGACGCGAAGTCATAGGCGCTTGTGTTACGATTGTAAGAGTCCGAGTTTGTGTGGCGAAACAATAGCAGGGAGAAGACGACTTGAGAAGCTGAAGAGAAAATGAAGAAGAAATATAATTGATAGATGAGATTGCATGCCGCGGTAATAAAGGGAACCCCCCCCCCCCCCAAGACCCTTAGAAGACCTTACGAGACCAGTTGAACATTCGAGGACGAATGTTCCAAAGGGGGGGGGGGGAGAATGTTATATCCCGTATTTTGTATAATGGGATATTCCGAGTAAATTGCGGAAAGTTAAGGACAAGGCTATATATTTTTTCGACTTTGTTAGAATGCATAAGTGGCATATTCATCTTTTATTGGTACGGAGTATTAAGGGTAAATTTGGAATAAGAAAAATTAGGGGCTAAAAGTTGGAAAAATTATTTCATGAAATAGCCATGAATGGCCATGTGGCCGTGGGGCCCACACATGGCTAGCCAATTGTTTCAAGCCATCAAGGGGGACATGTGTTAATCTTACATTTGTAGGGGGCCTATATATATATATATGAATAAGTCATGAAAGGCAAGACATATTTTTCATTCATTATCCTAGAAAATTTAAGAAAGATGGAGAAAAAGAGAGAGAGAGAGTTCGGCCAAGGTTGGCCGAACATGGTCATGGAAAATTTGATCAAGAAAAATTCTTTTCTCCTAGCTTTCCTACTAATTGGAAGGCCCTCGTTGACGTGGAGTAGTTGGTGGAACAAGAAAACCGTTCGTTGTTGCAATTCACCAACTCTAGCCGAGGGGGAAGTAAGTGGAAGGTAAGATTTAATTCTCCTTACATGTCCTATAGGTGGTTGTGCATGGTTTGTGTATGTTGTGGAGTGTGGAAACGAATGAAAATTCATGAAATTGTGGTGTTGTTGTGGTAGCCGTGTATGTTGTCTTGGCCGTGTGCATGTTATGTGTTGTGTAGGAATGATGAGTTAAATTTACTGGGTGTTGTGGTTGTTGTTGTTATGGAATATGTGATGAAAATGAAGGTTTGATGACTCAAATTGAAGTTGTAATTGGTTGTGGGCTGATTTAGAACCTAAAGTGATTCTAATATAGTTTCTTGAATTTATGGAAGTAATGTTGTAAATGTGTGGATTATTGGTGTCATTGATGAATTTAGAAGAAAGAAATGTATTGTTGTTGCCCCTATGGAAATTGGTGGTTTCGGGTTCCATGGCATATTGTTTGGATTGTCTTGAATATTTTGCGGATTGTTTGAAATGTTCTTGAATTTTGTTTGAATGGTTTCGGACTAGTAATTGAACATGTGATCGTCGATGTTGGTTTGAACATATGTAGTTGAATTGAATGTAAATGGAAAGTCGTCGAAGTATGTAGAAAGGAGCTACTAATGTTAGAATGCGTTTTGAATTGATTATTGATGTTCTTTGGAATGATTGTTGGTATTGTTGTTGATGAATTGGGCGAGTTGAATTCTCGGGGTTGTTGGATTTATAGGGGAAATGCTGCCCAAATTTCTGTAGATAAAGTGCTAGCTTGGAATTGGATCCCTAAGTGATGGTGACTAATGTTTGATGCTTAATGACGTTGTTGTAGATTTTGGGAAGCCGACACTTAAGTTTGGATTAGCTTAGGAAGCGGACGAGGTATGTAAAGCTCAGTCTTTCTTTCTTTTGGCATGTCTTAGTTGAAAGTAAGTTATGACACGAACCCCGAGGTAACTCTATTCTTGCGATCCGAGCATGTCCATGATTCTTATTTGTTTCTTGATATTCGTATTCTTAATGGAGTCGAATTATGGTCCTTATGTCTTTTGTATGACTAAATTTCAAAAGTTGCATAAAAGTTTTGTTTTCAAAAAGAGTTTTGTTCCTAAACGATTTCGAAACTACGAATGACCGTAACTTTCGTAGACGAGCTCGGATCGCCTCGAAACGTTCGTAGGAGATTCCATAACAAATAATAACCCTAACTTTCATAGGTGGGCTCGGATGGTGTTGATACCCGTCCGTGGGGCCCGAGACTTTCCTTTGTGTAGTCCTAACGATTTTTTTTTAAAAAGAACTTAACATGTTTATCATCCCGACCCCCGAGTATGATTACTTACTTATTTACCGAGCCTGAAATGGGGATTGTTATGCATATGATTCCGATACGTAGATATGATTTCTAAAGTTCTGTTTGATATGTTCCCGAGTGGCATTCGGAAGAAAACTTGATTGGACTATTGCCTTAGTTTGTAAATGATGGTTCGTTTGATTAATTTATTGAGTCTTTATAAATGTTTAAATCGCATATGGTTTATAAATGTTTTAAATTGCATATAGTTTCCCCCGATTCTGCTCGTGCACATTATTGTTAATTCCTTCGCCGAGTCCTGGGCCGGTTTGTATCGTGCGCATTATGTTATATTCCGAAGTATGATGAGTTTTCCGAAGTATGATGAGTTTCGAAATACGATATGATACGAAGTATGATGAGATTCGAATTATGATGTGATACGGAGGATGATGTGTTCGGAGATATGCAAAACTTCCGAAGTATGATGAGTTATGGCACCCAAGACAGGAGGGGCGACCATGTTCCGTCCGCCGGGTCCCATTATGGACCGCATATGATATATGTTTTTGACATGCATGATTTATGTTCGAAGTAAGCATTCGCGGCATTACGTCATTATACTTGTTTTCTGTACTTCGCATATGATTTCCGATAATTGATATGCATATGATGATTTTATTTACCGAGTCCCTCACTAGAGGGCCGGGACACGCTATATGTACACATGATGGTTTTATGATATTGACATGCATGACATATGTTTTCAAAGGCAAGTCTTATGATTTTCTGGTCGTTATACTTGTCTCTGTAATTCCTACTTTGATTATGATCCTGTTTACTGTACTTCATGCTTTGCATACTCAGTACATATTCCGTACTGACCCCCTTTCTTCGGGGGCTGCGTTTCATGCCGCGCAGGTACACCCAGATGAGTAGAAGATGTTAGAAGAAGGTGTTCCGGCGGGATTGGCAAGCTCTATTTCTTCCCGGAGTCTTTGCCGAGTCGAGCATATGTATTATGTTGTCTTGGATCATGTTAGAGACTTTGCAGACAGAGTCATGTATGTAGTATGTCAGTTTTGAAAGCGGCTCCATAAGCCGATGTACTAGTTTGCATTATATTACAGATTTCATGCGATTACAGGCTTTACTTGATTTGAAAAGGATGAAAAGCATGTTTGATTTCCGAAAAACTTTCATTATGTATTTATGTTATGATTTAAGGGCCCAGTATGATTTTGAGTGTTACGAGCGTCAGCGGGTTCGCTCGGCCCTACGTAAGGGTCGGGTGCCCATCACACCCTATCGGATTAAGGGTGCGACAAGAAAGGTGTATATGGGGGTTATATATTCTGTATATGCTTTGAAATTGCATTCTCCCTCTTGGGCTATCCTGTTTGAGCCTCCAATATACTCTTGGGCCTGTATACTTCGTATTTGGGCCATGCATTAGATATACACTATCTGTTATGTCACAACCCAAACCGATGGGCCATGACTAGTGCCCGAGTTGGACACTCATATACGAACCTGCTAGATATAATCAGACTGCAACCAAGGACAATATGAAAATTTGTAAAAGCATGCCGTAGACTCACAATGTCATATATCAGAATGAACCTGTCCCTTGAGGAGTCACAGCTACCCAAAACATAACCAAATATGCAAGCCGACAAGGCTGCCACTATATACAAGAGTATCCAAAACGAACTACGTCGATATAGCTGACCAAAACATATATACAACCCACACATGTCTACAGACCTCTAAGAGTATAACAGTGACATATGACGGGTCAGGGCCCCGCCGTACCCCTGAATATGCATAAGTCTATATCAAAAGGATCTGTACCAAAATGACTCAAGCTCCGGAACAATGGAGCTCTCCAAGCGGCCGAGCGAAGTCTGGGCGGAGGATCACCAAGCGAGTGTACGTACTGCGGGCATGAAACGCAGCCCCCGAAGAAAGGGAGTCAGTACAAAAAATGTATTGAATATGTAAAGCATGAAGCACAATAGTAAAGATCATGACTGAGTGAAAAGATGACAGAAGATAAGTATGATAATCAAGGGATACCAATGCATCTGTACCTTATGTGATGAGTCATGCATATATATACTCTGTATACCGTACCCGGCCCTTTATAGGACTCGGTTATATAAATATATATATTCCGTACCCGACCCTTTAGTAAGGGACTCGGTTATGTAAATATATACCGTACCAGGCCCTTTAGTAAGGGACTCGGTTATGTAAATATATAGCATAGCCGGCCCTTTAGTAAGGGACTCGGTTATGTAAATATATACCGTACCGGCCCTTTAGTAAGGGACTCGGTTATGTAAATATATACCGTACCCGGCCCTTTAGTAAAGGACTCGGTTATGTAAATATATACCGTACCCGGCCCTTTAGTAAGGGACTCGGTTATGATGCAATGAAAATGTATACGAATGCCAAGCCTTTCATTAATAACTCATGATCCTGTATGTAAACTCTTTTGTGAATGCACAATCATATTATCTCAGAATATCTTTTGGAAGAATTATTGTCGATGTGAGAACACTTAGTATTAGGGGTAATCATGTACAAAATGAGTCATCATTTGGGATTCACGAGAATAGATAGGATGAACCAACACTTGGGGAATCAAAGACAACTATCATGTCAAGTACTACTGAGAACTATAATTCATTGTAGTCACATGTGTTCGTCGTTTATTCACTTTATGTAATTCATGCCAAAGAAGGAAGAAGGGACAGCTTTACATACCTTGAAGCTTATCTATTCGCCCAACTTTTACTTCTCGAGCTTGCAAATCTACAACCAAGGGAATTCATACTATGGTTAGGCTTGCTATCAAGTGCTTATCTTAAGCTTTTAATTTAACTCCTTTCTAGAATCTGCCGAAATTTCGGTAGCACCTCCCCTGTTTATATCCCTAGCCCGAAAGTACAATACCAACAACTAATAACAACAACCACAATACTATCATCAACAACATTACCACTAATGTCCAAATACTCCATAAGATATCCCATATGATGTTTATTCGATTTTTCAGCCAACTACTTCATTATACTACCATTTAATCGCTCTATTTCTGTAAATAAACCTAAAGCAATATCAATAGGGAGAGATTCATACCTTTTCTTACTAAAACAACAATATCTTCGATGTTCGCCTAGAATCTAAACCAAAATCCACCGCCAAACGGTACCACAATCACCACTGCGCGCTATCTGCACCTAAACTAATACTCCGCCACTTAAAAGTTGCTCAGTTCTTGATACTCTCACACCCTCAACTGTTTTTCTGAGTTTTTGGGGAAAATTTACTGAAAAAAAAAGGGTTCTTACCCTTTATATAGAGGGTCAAAGTAGGTGGAACCGACTTAATAATTGACCTTCGCGAACGTGAGATCCTCTCGCGAATGCGATGGTCTGGAATTTCCATGTCCATCGCGAACACGAGGCCATCTAGCGAATGCGAAGGGCAATTCTGCCCAGTTCACCCAATTTTCTATCTTCCGCCCATTTGACCTCTAATCCTTCCAATACCCCTCATATATGATCGTAAACCCTTATAGCCATAAAATGGGCACATATCACTCCAGTGTTCACCATTTAAGAAGTTGACACCTACGGAACTCACGTCCAAACTATGAGGTGTAATATCCTCCCCCCTTAGAAACATTCGTCCTCGAATGTTAGATTCTTAGGAATTTTATGAAAATTTTGCCTGAGTTTCCCCTGTAATTATACTACTACCATCCTGCACAAAGAACCCAAAATAATACCACACAGGGATTTAAGATATACAATAATATGACCCCATATTGAATCATACTTCCGCTGAGTATGGGGCAATCCTATAATAAAATCCATGTTAATTACTTCCTATTTCTGTGTCGTAATTTCCATACCCTGCAGCAAACCTTCGGGCTTCTGGAGTTCTATCTTGACTTGTTGACAATTCCGGCATTGAGCAGCAAACTCCGCTATGTCCCCTTTTATTCCATTCCACCAATATAAGCATCTGAGGTCATGGTACATCTTCGTTGACCCCGGATGAACAGAATAACGGGCATAATGTGCCTCTCCCATAACTGCCGTCGTAGACCATCAACATCAGGTACACACAATCTGCCTCTATGCCATAGCACTCCATCAGGTGTAACCTCGAATGGGGTCTCTTCCTTTTGAAGAGAGCGCATCCCTATACTGCGCTAGAACAAGGTCCTCGTACTGAGGACTTAGCAACTTCTCTAACAGAAACTCCACTATCTCCAAAATTAGCCAAACAGACTCCAGGGCTAGCTAGCTGGTAAATCTCACGGACCATCTCCTTCCTTTCTGGCTGCTCATCCGTCAAGCTACCCATAGATTTTCGGCTAAGAGCATATGCTACAAAATTTTCTTTCCCCGGATGGTATAGAATATCAACATCATAATCCTTTAGTAACTCTAGCCACCGTCTCTCGCGGTAAATTCGACTCTTTTCGCTTAAAGATATATTGGAGACTCTTGTGATCCGTATAAATATCAGCATGAACACCATATAAATAATGCTTCCATATCTTCAAGGCATGAATCACTGCTGCTAGCTCCAGATCATGAGCAGGATAATTCTTCTCGTGCTTTCTGAGCTGCCTAGAAGCATAAGCAATAACCTTGCCATGTTGCATTAATACACAGCTTAGCCCAACACCCGAGGCATCACAATAAATCACATAGCCGTCTGTTCTTTCTAGAAGGGTCAAGACCGGTGCTGAGGTCAGCTTATCCTTTAACATTTGAAAACTCTGCTCACATGTGTTCGTCCACTGAAACTTAGCTGATTTCTGAGTCAGCTTGGTCTATGGAGATGAAAGAGAAGAAAATCCCTCTATGAACCTCCTATAGTAACCTGCCAGACCCAAGAAACTACGTACTTCTGATGGCGTCGTAGGCCTTGGCCAATTCTTCAGGGCTTTAATCTTTTGGGTATCCACCCGAGTACCGTCAGCTCCAATAATATGCCTTAAGAATGCTACTGAAGTCAACCAGAACTCGCACTTAGAAAATTTAGCATACAAATTCTGGTGTTGGAGTACCCTAAGTATCATCCTCAAGTGGTCCGCATGATCCTCTTTTGAACGTGAATAAACTAGAATATCATCAATAAATATGATAACGAACGTATCTAGGAATGGTTTGAATACCCGGTTCATCAAATCGATAAACACCACTAGAGCATTGGTCAACCCAAAAGACATCACTCTAAACTCATAATGCCCGTATTGGGTCCTAAATGCTGTCTTTGGAATATCCGCCTCCTTTACCCGCACCTAATGATAACCTGACCTCGAGTCTATCTTCAAAAAATACTTAGCACCACGCAAATCGGTCAAATAGATCATCGATCACGGGGAGGGATACCTGTTCTTTATCGTTACTTTATTCAGCTGCCTATAATCAATACATATCTGCAGCGACCTATCTTTCTCGACTCATCTTTCTTTCTCGCAAATAGTACCGGTGCTCTCCAAGGTGATGTATTAGGCCTGATGAAGCCTTTTTCTAACAAGTCTCTCAATTTCTCCTTTAATTCCTTCAGCTCTGTAGGTGACATTCTATAAGGAGGGATAGATATAGGCTGAGTACCTGGCAGTACATCTATAGTGAACTCTATCTCCCGTTCTAGAGGAAGACTTGGAAGTTCATCTGGGAATAGAGCTGGTACCTCTGCTTTCATATCATGCACTCGAACCAGATGATAAATATAGCCTTTTCTAACCATCTTTCTTGCCTTGAGGTATGAGATAAACTTACCCCTCGGCGATGCTGTATTCCCTCTAGACTCTATAATCGGCTCTCCTGGAAACTGAAATCGAACTATCTACAATCAACATTAGCATAACAAGAAGTCAATCAATCCATATCCATAATAACATCAAACTCAGTCATGTCTAACTCTATCAGATTTGCTAGGGTATGACGACTATATATAACAACCGAATTTTTTTTATATACTTGCTTAGCTATGACAGAATCTCCCACTGGTGTAGCTACCTTAAACGGTTCTATCAACTCAGGTTCTATTCCGATTCTACTAGCAATAAAGGGGGATATATATGATAAGGTGAAACTTGGATCTATCAATGTATATACGTCCCGGGAGAAAATCAATAATATACCTGTAACCACATTCGGTGACGCCTCCTGATCCTGCCTACTAGCCAAAGCATATATGCGGTTCGAAGGACCGCTAGAACTGGAAGCTCCGCCATGACCTCTACCACGGCCTGCTGGTGTCTGAATACCCTGCCCCGTAGGGCGCATAGCTACAGAAGAAGATGAACCAGCAATCGACCCAGTAGGCTGAGCCATACCACCTGTACCACCTCTATAAAGACACTCTCTCATCACATGGCCTTGACGGACACAAGAAAAATAAGCACCTGTAGCCCAATGACATTCCCCAAAATGAGGCCTACCACACTGAAGACACCGAGGCAAAGGTGGCCTCGACTGATTTGAACCCCTGCTCATCTGTGAACCTGAGGCCCTGGAGCTCTGACCGGCTCCTGAATACCCTGTGTGGTCAAATCTCCTACCCGTGAACCGTGGGGGTGCACTCTGGGCCTGCTGGGAAGAATATCTAACATGCTGCTAAGGTTGCCCGCCTCGAAACTCACCAGAATAACCCGCTGATCTAGCCCTCTTATGTTGGCCTCTGTCGCGATCTCTATCTGGCTGACGTCCCCTATGTCAATCCTCTACCCCCTGTGCGTATGCCTGTACCCGAGCAATATCCATACCTGGCTGAAGAGCCACTGCCATACAACAGTCAATCAGATAATGATCTTGTCCCATCACATAACAATGCACTCTGTCCACCATATCAGCTACAATAGTTGGCGCATATCTAGGCAACGAATCAAACTCGAGACTATACTCTCAACGCTCCTGCCATTTTGCCTCAAATGTAAGAATCTATCAACTCTAGCTCGCCTCATCTCTGGAGGCAGGAAGTGGCCAAGGAAGGCCTCCACAAACTCATCCCATACTACTGGAGGAGCACCCTCGCCCCTAGATAACTCCTAAGACTCGTACCAATTAATAGCTACATCCCGCAATCGATACGAAGCCAACTCAACAGACTCAGTCTCAGAAGCCTTTATTAGCCTCAATGTACGCTGTATCTGCAAAATAAACTCTTATGGATCATCCTCGGGCTTTGACCTGAAAAACTCTAGAGGATCACAAGTCAAGAAGTCGCGAACCCTCAAGCTAACAGACCTGTCCGCATAGTCAACTCTCGGTCCGTACTGCCGCGAGCTCGCCCCGCCACTAACGGTCGGCAAGAATCGAACCGCATCTCTCATGGCCTCCGCCCTTGGCTGAGGAGCTGGAGGCTCATGTACTGGGGCCTAGGGAGCTGGCACTGGTGCTTCCCCCTGAACTGGAGCTGTCGCTCTAAGCTCCTATGGAGGCGGCGGTGTAGCGGAGCTCGCTGACTGGACTACTTTCTTAGGCATAAACTGGGCACGGGCACTAGTAACTCTCCGAGTCTGACTAGTATCTCCTGCTACTGATTTGCCCTTCTGGGCAGCTGTCGCTTTCTTTGGAGGCATAGCTAAAAACACAACAATTCGTTAGGGAGGGATTATCCTGATAATATAGCTCTATCGCACAATTTAGAATAAGAAGGAAAGATGACATCCTAAATGTCCTGTAGCTTCCTGTTTATAGATATGGTGCACAACACATCGATAAACAAGGCTCTACTAGATACGGTCTGTAGAAACTCCGAGGATGAACTGCTCTAATACACTTTTGTCACGACTCAGACCGACGGGCCATGACTAGTGCCCGAGCTGGACATTCGTATACGAACCTGTTAGATATAATCAGACTGCAACCAAGGACAATATGGAAATTTGTAAAAGCATACCATAGACTCACAATGTCATATATCAGAATGAACCTGTCCCCTGAGGAGTCACAGCTACCCAAAATACAACCAAATATGTAAGCTGACGAGGCTGCCACTATATACAAGAGTCTCCAAAATGAACTACGTCGATATAGATGACCAAAATATATATACAACCCACACATGTCTACAGACCTCTAAGAGTATAATAGTGATATATGATGGATGGGTCAGGGCCCCGCCTTACCCCTGAATATGCATAAGTCTATATCAAAAGGATCTGTACCAAAATGAATCAAGCTCCGAAACAATGGAGCTCTCCAAGCAGCCGAGCAGAAGTCCTAGACTAAAGGATCACCAAACTGAGTGTCTATACCTGCGGGCATGAAACTTTTTGGGTGGACTTACGTAGAGTCCTACTTAGGCTAAGAGCCATCGGGTATTAGCTTAAGTGTTCTAGTCTGACACCCTAAATGCTCAATTTTGGGTAAAATTTTGCCACTTTTGATTCTTGAAATTTGGTATTTTTGTATGAATGACTAATTTCTATTTGCGAAAATATAAAATAAAATAATTTTTATCACAACCAATTTATATGTACATAGACATACTATTAGAACCCGTAGGTCAACCATATTTTACGGATTCTTAATACCGGGGTACCTAACACCTTCCTTGGGGGATCACCAGAACCCTTATCCATACTTTGGTTAGATTACGCTTTTAAAACTTAACTGCTTTAAATGAACCCTTTTCGAACTGGTTTTCCTAATTTTCTAAAAATTTAGTGGCGACTCTAAAATAAGTCCATTTAGAGCACCATCCACGTAGAAGTATTTTTTTTTCTTTTTCCCGGTATGATTGACAACCGTATTTCCCTGGGAAACTTTTCTTTTTAAATGAGGCAAGTGCAAATACGAATCGGAAAAAATAGAACCACTAAACTTGCAAGTTAAAAATGGATGATTTGATAAACAAGAATGAAGAGTTGGTTCAGGCATAAAATGTCACACCCCGACGAGGAGTATGACGGGCTCCGCCCTGTAGGCCGGGAACCACCTGACTTAGCAGTTACTTTGAACTTTTTGTATCGTAACTCAAAGAATACCCGCACGCAGAAAAGTCCCAACATAGAAATATCCGATAGCCCAACATCTCTATACATATGCTAACCAGCAAGATCGCTACGACATCATGAGTATCATAAGCTGGCAAGGCTAACAAGAAAGTATCACAGACCAAAACAAGGCCAACATGACCATACACAATATTTACATACCCCACTATGTCTATGAGCCTCTAAGAATATACATATAAACATATAGTACATTAACTTAAAAGTACCAAAAGATAGCAAGTTTGGAGTAGTGGCACTTGCTGACACCGCTGAAGCTGGGAGTCCTATCGTGGATGCTCTCCAATAACTTTATCAGAGCCTGCAGCACGAAATGCCGCGTCTCGTGCAATGCGACGTCACTACGGATAAAAGTACTGAGCATGTAAGGCTGGAAGCAATAACATAAGCAGGACGAAAAAATAAAGAGAGTAGAGGTAACCTGTCAGTTGAGAACACACCATATGCAATGCATGAATCTTAACCATCATATGTAAGTAAGCACGTGCGCGCGCGCACGCACACACACACACACACACACACACACACACACATATATATATATATATATATATATATAAGTGTTAGTGATACGGAACGTGCGGCCGATCCGTATATGTTAGTGCGGGAACGTGCGGCCCGATCCATATGTGTCACGTGTTAGTCTTGAGGAACGTGCGATCCATTGATCCATAAATATAGTATGCTAGTGTCGAGGAACGTACGACCCGATCCATAAATATCACATGTTAGTGCCGAGAAACGTACGGCCCAATCCATAAATATAATATGTTACATATACATAATGTAAATAGTATGCATGAAGGCTCACATGAAAGCTACAACTTTATCAGAGTGACGTAAGGTCGGTAACCTCCGATTTATATTATGGAATTCATGTCGAGCCCAAAGAAATAACTTAACGATGATAAACACGATAATATACCAAGAATCAATCAAATAACTAAGACATTAAGAGTTGAGCTACATTACATAGGAATGGAGTGATTTTATTATGGAACGCTCATATTCATACTCTAGTTGGATTCGTGCCAAGGAAAGAGAGAGAAACGAACACCTTACATACCTTATCCGTCAAGCCACCACTTAAAGAATCCCTTACTTCGATGCCTGCCCTTCAACCTATATAATGAGAAATACATCTTTAATCATACTTTCCCATCAACTTATTTGTACTAGTTATCGAAGACTAATTTGGGTTACGAAAATTTGGGCAGCATCTCCGCTATATTATCCACTTCCTCCAAATACCAAAACAACTCCCAAACAATACCAGCAACATCAACAACAACATCCTTAATATTCTACAAGATAAATATGTATAATTTTATCCAAAACTTCCTTCAGACTTTAATCCATAAGCCAACAACACCAACACAATAATTATAACTCTTATTCTCATAGACATTCCTAAATCAAAATTAATAAAGAGAAATTCACACCTTACCTTCACTAGAATAGGAAGATCTTCAATATCTACTTTGGATCCAAGCCACCTTCAACGCAAAACAAAGCTATAATCGTGGCTATACGGCACATGCGAACCCAAATCGGGAGATTAAACTTGATTTGGGCTAAAATTTGGTGTATGGAAATTGAGAGAATTTTCCAGAATGTTTGAGAGAGTTTTGAATGAAAAATGAGGGGTGAGCCCCCTTTTATAATGTTCCAGATTCTGCCTCAACCTACCTAAAAATTACTCAGCGCATTCGCACCACCTTGGGGCGCGTTCTCGCTGAGGTTTCCCCTGCCTCCCTTGCTCGTTCGCGCCACCCACAGGCGCGTTCGCGCAGAGCTAATCCCTGCTTTGGCAGCCTGTCTTAAAATGCTCATAATTCTCTATTTCGGTGTCGGATCGACACAGGTTTTTTGCGTTGGAAACTAAACTTCTCAAACTTCAATTTAGGCTTTTATTTCACTCTAAAACTCCTCATATACTAAAATATATCCTTTCCTCAAGTAGGGCCAAAATTACCCCTCATACTTTCTCTAAAATCCAGCAACCTTAATTTTCTTCATTCACTTGCCCTCCAATCCTTCCGTAACTTATTTTGTAAACTTAAATCCTCATAAACATAAAATAAGTCCATCTAACCTCATATACCTCCTGAAGGGTAACTCGAATCTCAACATACGAAACTACAGGGTGTAACATAAAAAGAAACAAATTCTGCTATGAAGAGTTTGATGTCCAAGAGGGATGTCAATCCATCCAAGAAGCTTAGCTCACCCTATACTCCTATTGGGATTCACAAGAGGGCCAAAACAATTTCCAAGGAACTTGCTGATTGTAGAGCAAGGAAACCAGGTACTCCATAGAAGTCTATTACTACTCCTCTATTGAAGTTGTGCCACAAGTGCTAAAAAAAGTAGATATTTTCAAGCGTGTAAATACCAAAGAAAAAAAACTTGAAACCTTGATTAAAGCCAAAAGGAGTGGAAAAGTAAGGTACTCAATTCATGAATTTGGGGCCGAAGACTTCAAGGTTAAAACAAACATGCAGACATGGTGGAAGGATTGGGTAAGTTTCAACACTTATATATATATATATATATATATATATATATATATATATATATATATATATATCTATATAATTCAGTACATTGTTGCAACAAGTCCTGTAATTTGTTGAACTTGTTGCAGCAAGTTAACTAGTTGTAGCAACAAGTCCTGTAATTTGTTGAAGATGTTGCAGCAAGATAACTAGTTGTTGCAACAAGTCTTGTAAATTTTTGAACTTGTTACAGCAAGTTAACTAGTTGTTCCAATAAGTTACTAAGTTGTTGCAGCAAGAGACTTAGTTGTTCCAACAAGTAACTATTTGTTGCAGCAAGTTATCTAGTTGTTGCAACAAGTCCTGTAATTTGTTGAACTTGTTATAGCAAGTTAACTAGTTGTTCCAACAAGTTACTAAGTTATTGCAGCAAGATACTTAGTTGTTCCAACAAGTCAACTATCTGTTGTAGCAAGTTAACTATTTGTTACAACAAGTTAACTACCTGTTGCAGCAAGTGACTGATTGTTCTGATAATTTTACTGCAATATGTAGATGAAATCCTATTGCTGATGCGTATGAAGCAGTCAATTTTCCTGAGCACTATGATTCCTCTGATAAAATCATGGACCTCAACTTCTACCATCACATTCGCAACAGGTACTTAGAGTTGACCGATGAGGCTACACATGTAGGTGTTGTGCCTCATAAGGAAAAACTTACACTTTTTAGGTGGGACGAGGATGGTCTTGCTTATCCCAAAGGTAGTATACCCTACCCAGGTGGCTGTGAGTGGATTGGTGCCAAAAGGCTCATATCTGTCATGAATATTTATGACAACCATTTTGTCATTGTTGAGATCATCATTGAGGAGGGTATCATAAATGCTTATGATTGCAACATCCCATGTAATAAAGATAGTGTTTTATTCTGCCACATGCAGCCGCTATTGGATTTGTTCCCCAAGTTGCTAAAGCAGAGTAGCATGTTCTCACACTTGCCTGAAAAGTTGTTAAATGAATCATGGGAGTTTGATCGGAAGAAGGATATCCCCACAATGAGACCAATAGGGCATGTGCTTCCTGATCACTTGCTTTTGTTAAAGCTTTGCTTACCTGCACGAATATGACCAAGCCTGATGCTTTATTGAGTGACAATACTATGGAGAGGGATGCAATTGAGGTGGGCTTGTGGAATTATTGATAAGGTGTTGGAGCCTTAATGTGGGGACAAACAATTTCTCTTAAACTATGTTTGCATGAAACAATTTCTCTTATGTTTTGCTTGCGTTTGAATTATAGTGGATGAACACATTATATAATTTTGTTAAATATGTATTCTATGTTCAGTACCCTTATATATTATTTAAGTTGTTTATGTAGTTTTACACAAGTCACAAATATGTTGGAACAAATACCTAATTTGTTGGTAAAAATAAAACAACTGGTGCAAATGTTGCAACAGATGTGGAAAAGTTATTGCAACATATTCATTATCTGTTGCAACAGATTCCCATATGTTGGATAAAACCAGAGTTGATATTTGAATTTGTTGCAACAGATACGTAATATGTTGCAACTGATGCATAATATGTTGCAACAAATAATTAATCTGTTGCAAATAATCCAACGGCTGCTGAAGATGTTGTGACAAGTAAGTAATTTGTTGGAACATATGGATCTTCTGTTGCAAATAATCCAACAGCTACTGAAGATTTTGCAACAAGTAAGGAATCTGTTGGAACATATGGCTCTTCTGTTACAACAATTTACTTAGTTGTTGCAACAATTCTATTACATTTTGACTTAAGTATTTCACATTGATCACTAAATATGGTTGATGTCCTTTGTTTGTCACTAAATATGGGTGAATCAAATAGTTCACATCAATTCACTCTAATGATCACTCGATTTAGTGCACACTAACTTAGTAGATCATCTTTCCTGACTCAAAATACATAAAATTGATTAAGTATTTCACATTGATCACTAAATATTGTTGATTTACTTTGTTTGTCACTAAATATGGGTGAATCAAGTAGTTCACTTCAATTCACTCTAATGATCACTTGAGTTAGTGCATACTGACTTGGTAGATCATCTTTCTTGACTCAAAATACATAAAATTGATTAAGTATTTCACATTGGTCACTAAATATGGTTGATTTCCTTTGTTTGTCACTAAATATGGGTGAATCAAGTAGTTCACATCAATTCATTCTAATGATCACTCGAGTTAGTGCATATGACTTGGTAGATCATCTTTCCTGACTCAAAATACATAAAATTGATTAAGTATTTCACACTGATCACTAAATATGGTTGATTTCCTTTGTTTGTCACTAAATATGGTCTATTCCCTTTGTTGATCACTAAATATGGGTGAGCTAAGTAGTATCTGTTGCAGCAAGTGTAGTATCTGTTGCAAAATGTGTAGTATCTGTTGCAACAATTGTAGTATCTATTGCAGCAAGTATAGTATCTGTTGCAACAAATGTAGAATCTACTGCAACAACTGTAGTATCTGTTACAGCAAGTGTAGTATCTATTGCAGCAACTGTATTATCTGTTGCAGCAAGTGTAGTATCCGTTGCAGCAAGTATAGTATATGTTGCAGCAAGTGAGTAAGTTATTGAACAAGTTCTTACTGTTGTTGGATAAAACATAAGTTGAAACAGATAACTTAGTTGGAAAAAACCCAACATGTAACTTAGTTGCTGTAAAAGATTTGATACTTATTGAAAACTTTGATTTTTTGTAATATGCTCAACAACTTACTAGTTGCTACAACAAGGCCTGTCAGTTGTTGGATAAAATGCAACAAGTTACTAGTTGCTGTAGCAAGTCCTGTTACTTGTTGGATAAAACCCAACAAGTTATAGAGCTGTTGCAATAGATTCATTACTTGTTGAAACTGTTCAACAATTTATTAACAAAGAATACACATATTTGTGATTTGAACATGATCAACATATCATAAACATATAAACCAAGTTCGCAAACACCAGACATAAATTACCATGCTAAGAAAGAATAACATTAAAATGTCATAAAGTTCCAACAGATAACTATTATTACAACATAACACAATTTACAACTATGGAGCATTTTGGTTTGGACATGTTATTTTTTTTGTGGTCAGCTGTTTTGCATAAGAAGTATTTGTTTTCCTCGTTGGAAATGATTCCCCGATTCCATGCCCCCTTTTTGTCCGCCTTTTTCCGGGTTTGCTTGACTCAACATATGGAAGAGGTATCTCTCTCTCTCTAAAATCTCCAAAGGAACTTCTCAAGATTCTTTAGAAGGCACAGGATAAATTTCCTCACAATATGTAATTATGTAATTCTCTACCTTATAATATGGACATGAGTACTCATAAATCCGCCTTCCAAAGTCGTCACCATATTGGACCCAAAGCGCTGCCATTGCATATGGACAAGGTATTTTGTCCAGGTCAAAAACTCTACAAGTACAAGATCTACTTTGCAGATTGACTGTCACAACTATCGTGGATGGCCCATTTGAACTTGTAGTTGGCAATTTGATGGGCCAATAACTTGTTCCCCGAGTTGAAAAATTGTGAAAAAAAAATTTCAGCGAAGGAACAAAGATGTTTGGTGAGTCGATGAACTCCATACGCCTCTTATGAAATTTTTCTGCAAACCTCCTATTTATGGCATCTAAAAAAGCAGTAATAAAATTCTCTTTCAACATTGAACATTGAGTTCACCGACTCAACAATGTTTGACGTCATAAGATTATGCCTGTGAAAATAAACAATAACGTATTTCATTAACGTTCAAAGGATTATAGCTGTTGGAAAATATCAAACAGTTGCTTAAATATGTTTCAACAACTAAGTGACAACATGTTAGAACAACTGAGTTATTTGTTCCAGCAGATGTGCTACATGTTGGAAACAGCTTCAGTTATTGTCTTTGTGTCATAACAAAATGCAACAACTAAGTGATTTGTTGGAACAAGTAACTCACTTGTTGCAACAAGTAAGTTAGTTGTTCCACCAAATGTGTTACTTGTTGGAAACAACTTCAGTTACTTATCTGTGTCATAACAAAATGCAACAACTAAGTGAGTTATTGGAATAACTAACTTACCTGTTGCAACAAGTAAGTTAATTGTTCCAATAGATGTGTTACTTGTTGGAAACAACTTTAGTTATTTATCTATGTCATAACAAAATGCAACAATTAAGTGAGTTGTTGGAACAACTAACTTACATGTTGCAACAAGTAATTTAGTTTTTCCAACAGATGTGTTACTTGTTGGAAACAGTAATGTATGAATACCTATTTTCGAGGAAGAATACCCTGCTCCATCTGTGGAATCCAACACGTTCAAGATGTTCGGCAGCCCCAGGGACCATATCTATGATTTGATTGAAATGGTCATTGAAATCATTTATATTGTACGATTTTGCTGCTTTATAAAATTGAAATATGACCTTCGCATTGTGAAAGCTGGTTCAGAGATTTTCTCCAAGGTGCCTCATGCAACAACCATAATGAGATAAAGGGAAGATAATTGAAACCACCTTTTTAATACTTAGATACCTATTCGAAATTATGCACAACTCTGTGGTATCATCTACAAAGCTTCTTATTTGTTCAAAAAAAATATTTGTATGAGGCATCACACTTCTTGTCCACTACATAAAATGCCATAGGAAAAACATGATTCTCCATATCTTGTGCCATGCCTGACAACAACACTCCTTCGTACTTGCTCTTTAAGAATATCCCATCGACAGCTATGATTTTTCTCATTTGCGCAAAACCAAGCATCCAAGCCTTGTAGGCTACAAAAAAGTACTTGAACTTCCCATTATCATCAACCTTCAATGCCGTCTTACTTCCTGGATTTGCGGAATGAAGCATATAATGGTGGGTATCAAGCACCGCATACCCGTGCTGCCCCTTGTCAAAGCCTTTGCAATCTCGATGCCCTTCTAGACCTTCCAATAACTTACCTTACAATCCAATTCTGTGTGGAATGATTAGCTCATATCTTTGTAGATGGGCCTTTACCATCGGGAAACCTATCTTTGAAGTATTCACTAGTGACTTTCGCTGTGGCGTGTGGATTATGGCTAATAATATGCTCAGAACCACATATGTGTTACTTTACGTAGGTTGTAATACAAAATCTGTCAGAACTTAAAAGCTTCATAGCCCTCAGCCACTACTTGCACTCCGAATGTACACATCTAAAGCAATACACAGTGCGCGAATTAATCACCTTCTTGAGTGTAAAATATTTCTTCACGCAAACAAGTTTCAACATAGTTGCTAGTTCTTTCCTGTTCTTGAATGACATTCCTTTATAAAAACCTGTTTCATCATCTTGAACATGGCTGGACTGTGATGATTGTGCAGCACACGGTGTATTGCTTACAACTTCGGGTACAGGAATCATCTCACTCCCACTTACATTATCTGGAGTATCGATATCCATATCTATATCCACTCTATCCAATATATCATTTAACAGATCTTGTTGGTCTTGACCTAAATTATGGTTCTCGACTGGGCTTCCAACCACATATACCATTAAAATGGGCCTAGCTACATCATTCAAATAAGCACGCAAATGATCCTAATCAGTTATCTTAAAAGGCAAGACCCTCTAGTTTTCAAAAGAGCTATGCATGTAAGTGATGGCAAGATCTTTCGGTTCATAAGTTAATTCACAATAAGTGATGATTAAGTTCACAAAATCATCAAACACAATATCTCTTTGGACAGTCATCGCTATCATCTCTAACATGTGACTACCCTTCCATCGCCAAATATATCGATTATTCTTCTCGATCCATGCACTATGGCAATCAACACCTATTGCTATTGAGTCCACCATTAATGGTACCTGAATATATTTGTTTTTTAAAAAAGATTCATGACAGTATAGTAATAAAATGCAATAACTTAATGACTTGTTGGAACAGATGAATCAATTGTTGCAACAAGTGGATTACCAGAGCACTTGTTATAACAACTAACTAATCTGTTGGAGTCAGCTTCAGTTTTTTGGGTTCTGTTTCATCCAAAGACAGTTGAATAAGTTTCAATAGATTAGTGAGTCTTTGCAACAAGTACTATTGCAATAGGTAGTTTACTTGTTGCAGCAACTAACAAATCTGTTAGAGTCAGCTTTATGTTACATCTCGGAAATTCTGGATTTGTTGCTTTGAAAGTAGACTAATGTGATCTTAAGATGAACATGAAGTCCTTATGAGATTAAGGAGAGTATTAGATAGCTTAAGGTGCATAATATAAGATTTTGAAGTCATATGAATATGTGAAATTTAGTTTGTTGAAGGAAGTGAAATGTAAGTTGTGTTCGGAAAGGTTTTTGCTATAATTGAGCTAATATTCATTTAGAAATATCTTGAGGGGCTTCTATAAGGCCTATTGTATGGTTAATGAAGTGTTATATAAGTGTCAAGAAGGTTCCACAAGGATTTGAAGTCAAACGAGTAGACAAGAAGGAAATTTGGGAATTTCCAGTTGTACGGATCGTATAAATTATACGGCCCATATAATGGTCCGTAGATTACTTCCAGAGAGGGGTGATTTCATGGTGAGATTATACGATCCAATTATATGGACCGTATAAATTATACGGCCCGTATAATTAGCCGTATATCCGAGTCGGGCCAAAATTTTATTTTGCTATATATGGCCCCCTTGTTCATTTATTTCATTTCCCACCTTCTCTCCAAATCTTAAGAGCTCCCAAAACCCTTATCCCAATATATTTCACTCAAACCCAAGAGATTACAAAGATCAAATAGCAAGAATTGAATGTTTATGTGTAAGAAGGCTCCCTAGGGTTGGTAGATTTCAAGATTTAGTTGGTTATTGTAGCTAGGGTTTGGCACAAGCTAATATCTTGCTCCAAAGCTTGTTCCTATGAGATAAAGAGGTTAGTTTTCATGCTTATTTCATGTTACTAAGAATGCTTGGTTATAACGAAACTTGGATGAAAGGAGAAATGTAGAGGATGAGTTCTAAATGAGGATTTCATGATGTTTATGAGTAGTAAACTAATTTGAGCCATGATTTTTAGTACGATATGGATATAATCTTGTTAAGGAAGATAATAATGATGATGAGGAAGTGTTGTATGAGAATTTGCAAAAGTTGGTATGAAATTGCTAGTATGAGTTGAATATGAGAATGAATATTGAAGACTTAATGGAATGTGATTACTTAGTTATGATATTGTGGATGTTATTATGGATGTTTGGGAGTTGTTTTGTAATATGGTGAAAGTCGATGAAATAGGGGATATGCTGTCCAATTTTTGTTAGCTCATGAATTATTCTAGTTTAGGTTTAAGAGTATCATTAAGGCTTAATCATGGTATGAATCCTTCTAAATGTAGATTTCTCAAGGTTCGACGGTGAACATTAAGTAGTTAAGAAGACGACAAGGTATGTAAGGCTAACCCTTCTTTCATTAAGGCATGATTCCATTGCTATATACCTTCTCATGAGTTCCAAATGACTCCATCCCTAGGATTACTAAAGCTCATGATTCTCGATATTTTTACAATGCTATTACCTCCTTTATATGATAGTTGATCCTCTAAGGAAAGACGTAACGAAAACGATGATGATGATGTTGATGACGCTTATGGACTCTTATGTATATGGGTATAAGTATGTATGGCTATTATGTAACACCGAGCTTATATGGCCGGGTATGATACCTATCGCGCATACACCACTGCAATTGGGTACGGACGACACTGAGCCTTGGTAGGGCCAGGTACGTATAACATCGAACGTTATCATGGTCGGGTATTTAAGACACCGAACCTCTATGGTCGGGTATGATACTTCTAAATATATGAAATTAAAGTTTCCCATTAGAAAGAGGGTAAGTAAATATGATGAACGTCGCTAGAGGCATACATGACTCTTTCATTCCATGACTCGTCTATCTTATGTTATTTCTTATGCTTTCATTATGTTATTGATTATGCTTTACATACTCAGTACATTATTCGTACTGACGTCCTTTTGTTTATGAATGATGCGTCATGCCCGCATGTGGACAGAGAGATAGACTCGATCCATAGATTACTTGCTCAGGGACTGTATGGAGAAGCTTCATTTGATCCGGAGTTGCAGCTGTTGGTATTATTCTTTTGTGTACATACATACGGGCATGTCGAGGTCCTGTCCTATCTATATAATGTTACATACGCTCTTTGGAGGCTCGTAGATAGTTGTGTATCGCTGGATGTCCTTTGGCCTTGTCGGCTCATATTTTGTATGCTATTTTATCAACCTCATCGGCTTGTGTATATGGATATAGGCATAGCTTTTGATGATGATATAAATGTGTCATTGCCCAATGATATTGGTATTATTGATGTATAGAAATCATGAGTAGGCCATGTGGCTCACCTAGATGTGAATATGAATGTACGAAAGAGATGCTCGGGTAGGTTAGCACCGAGTGCCTGTCATGGCCCTCCGGTTAGGTCGTGACAAAAAGTGGTATCAGAGCAGTTCTGTCCTAGGGTATGTTTATGAGCCGTGTCCAGTAGAGTCTTGTTTATGGGTGTGTTGCGCGCCACACTTATAAACAGGAGGCTGCGGGCATTTTAGAAATGAATTACCTTCTTTCTTCTTTGATCGTGCGATAGAGCCATGATATAAGGATTTCTCTTTACTTAACCGTGTATTATGTATTTCAGAAATGCCTGTGAAAAGGAAAGCTACGGCAGCCCAAAAGGGCAAGATAGTGATGGAAAAGTAAGCTGAAAGAATACTGCCACCAGTTATAGAGGGAGATGAATCCCAGAATGAGGTTTCATCTAGATCCTCCAACTCATTACACCTTCAGAGGAGCATGAGGAAGCCTCAGCCCCAGCTCCTCAACCAGATGCTTATGGCCAAGATATGAAAGAGGCCATTCATTTACTCACTCAGTTGGTTGCCGCTCAGACCCAACAACAAGGTACAGGTCAGGGTGATAGGGCTGTTAGTGCAAGAGCCCGTGATTTTATTTGCTTCCACCGGAATTCTTCGGGTCAAAGCCGAATAAGGACCCTCAGAGCTTTATTAATGGGATGTTGAGGACACTTCGGTTAATGCATACTTCAGATATTGAATCGGTAGAGCTAGCATCCTATAGATTGAAGGATGTCACAGTTCATTGGTATACGGTTTGGATGGATTCAAGGGGAGTTAATGCACCTAGCCCGGTATGGCAAGAGTTCGTGGATGCCTTCCTCCGACATTACTTACCTCCAGAGGTTCGGCGGGCTAGGGCAGATAAGTTCTTGAATCTTAGGCAAGAAAGTATGAGTGTTTTAGAGTATAGTCTCTGCTTCAATTCTTTGGCTAGGTATGCTTCGGCCATGGTAGCGGATATGGGTGATCAAGTGCACCGATTTATAAGTGTCTTGGGGCCACATTTGATGGATAAATGTTTGACTGCATCCCTTTAGGACAACATGGATATTTCACCCATTCAAGCCTATGCCTAGAATTTAGAGGAAAGACAACAGCAGCAAAAGAGTGAGCGTGAGCATGACAGAGGGTATAACAAGAGGGATAGATCTTCGGGTTCGATTAGTGAGTTTAGAGGAGGGCAATGACAGTAGTTTTTGAGGCATTCAGGCCATTCTATGACTAGTGCACCTCCACGGTTTACGGGCCAGAGATTTGATAGATCTACTCATTTCGGGCCGAGTCAGAGTTTTAGGGCTTCAGGTTCTCATTTCAGAGGTGATTCGGGTCAGGCAAGGCCACCCGTGCCACGATGTTCTCAGTGCGGGAAGTTACATTGGGGCCAGTATCGATTAAGCTCAAAAGTTTGCTATACGTGGTCGGCCTAGCCACATCATGCGTGACTGCCCCTCGATTGGTGAAAGGGGTAGAGTCCAGCTTTCAGGGTCGGCAGCCGGGTCTTCATCATTTGTACGCCCTCCGAGGTAAGGCTTTCAGACATCAGTTAGTCACGGTAGATGTAGAGAAGGAGCTCCCAGTTCTAGTGGTCTCCAGCACCGTATTTATGCTTTAGCCGGGCGGCAAGATCTTTAGTCCTCCCCTGATGTTGTTATAGGTATATTGTCGGTATTTTCTCTTGATGTATATGCATTAATAAATCCGAGCTCCACATCACGTTATACGTTACTCCATATATCGTGGGTCGATTTGGGGTCAAACCAGAGTCAATCAAACCTTTCAAGGTATCGACACCCATTGGTGAACCGATAATATCTAGTCGAGTATATCGAAACTGTTTTGTTGTGATTTGTGACCATCGTACTATGGCTGATTTACATGAGTTAAAAATGGTGGAATTTGATGTTATCATGTGCACGGATTGGTTGGCTTCTAGCTACGCCAATGTTGATTGTAGAATGAAAATGGTTGGCTTTTAGTTTCTGGGAGAACCAGGTTTAGAATGAAAAGGAAATACAGCTTCCCCGAGAGGTAGGTTTATTTCCTACCTCAAGGCTAGGAAAAATATTGCTAAAGGCTGTATTTATCATTTAGTCCGGGTTCAAGATATAGAAGCCGAATCGCCAACTCTTTAGTCTGTCCCCATGGTGAATGAGTTTCCGGATGTATTCCTGGATGAGCTTCCAGGCCTCCCTCTTGAGCGGGAGATTGATTTTGCTATTGACGTGCTATCAGATACAAAACTCATATCTATTCCTCCTTATAGGATGGCTCCCGCGGAGTTAAAAGAGTTGAAGGAGCCATTGAAGGACTTGCTTGAATTTTTTTTATTAGGCCTAGTTCTTCCCCGTGGGAAGCACCCGTGTTGTTTGTGAGGAAGAAAGATGGTTCCTTGCGAATGTGCATTGACTACAGGCAACTGAATAAAGTGGCGATCAAGAACAAATATCCGCTTCCAAGGATTGACAACTTATTTGATCAATTGCAGGGTGCCAAATGGTTTTCAAAAATAGATTTGAGATCTGGGTATCATCAGGTGAGATTTAGGGAGAAGGATATTCCTAAGACGGGTTTAAGAATAAGATATGGCCATTTTGAGTTCCGGGTAATGTCATTTGGGCTAACTAATGCACCGACAGTATTTATGGATTTGATGAACAATGTATTCAGGCCTTTCCTAGATTTATTTGTGATCATGTTCATTGATGATATCCTGGTATATTCTCGATCCGAAGTAGAACATGCGGATCATCTGCATACCATCCTTAAGGTTCTCCAGACTCGAGAGTTATTCGCCAAATTTTCTAAGTGTGAATTTTTGTTGAATTCAGTGACCTTCTTGGGGCATATTATTTCAGCCGATGGCATTCGGGTAGACACCCAGAAGATTGAGGCCGTGAAGACTTGGCCAAGGCCTACAACACCTACGGGGGTTCGTAATTTTCTGGGCTTAGCAGGTTGTTACAAGAGGTTTGTAGAAGGATTTTCTTCTATCTCTACACCACCCACGAAGTTGACCCAGAAATTAGCTAAATTTCAATGGACGGATGCTTGTGAACGTAGTTTCTAAGAGCTAAAGAACATATTAACTTCTGTTCCAGTCCTGACGCTTTCAAAAGGACCAGAAGGTTATGTTATCTATTGTGATGCTTCGGGTATTAGATTAGGATGTTTATTGATGCAGCGTGGTAAGGTGATTGCCTACGCCTCAAGGTAGTTGCGCAAACATGAGAAAAATTGCCCGACCCATGATCTTGAGTTAGCTGCGGTGATTCATGCATTGAAGATGTGGAGACATTATTTGTACGGTGTCCATGTGGATATCTACATGGATCATAAGAGCCTCCAGTATATTTTCAAGCATAAGGAATTGAATTTGCGGAAAAGGCGATGGTTGGAGTTGTTGAAAGATTATGATGTTAACATCCTATATCAACCCGGGAAAGGAAATGTTATGGCTGATGCTCTTAGTCGTAGATCCATGGGAAGTTTATGCGATGTTCAGCTAGAGAAAAGAGAGATAGCTCGTGAGCTCCAGTAGTTAGCTAGCCTAAGAGTTCGAGTAGTGGACTCAGGCAACGGGGGAACCACCATTCAAAATTAAGTGGTCTCGTCGATAGTAGTTGAAGTGAAAGAGTGTCAATACGAGGATCCTATGCTAATCCATCAAAGAAGTACACTTCTCCAGAAGAAGTAGTCATCCTTTGAGATTTCGGGAGATGGAGTTCTCTGATGTCGAGGCAGGTTGTGTGTTCCCTATATCGCAGGGTTACGTCAATAAATTTTGAAAGAAGCCCGTTGTTCCCGTTATTCCGTTCACCCCAGAGCAACGAAAATGTATCATGATCTTAAATCTACATATTGGCAGAATGGGATGAAGAAAGATATATCGAAATTCGTGGCCCGATGTCCTAATTGTCAGCAAGTGAAAATTGAGCACCAAAAGCCCGGTAGATTGTTGCAAGCTATGGAAATTCTGAAATGGAAATGGGAAGTAATTAACATGGATTTCATTGCAGGCTTACCCCATTCTCGACATAAGTATGATTCTATATGTGTGATTGTGGATAGACTCACGAAGTCAGCTCATTTCTTACCGGTCAGAACTACATATGTAGCGAAAGATTATGCAAAGCTTTATGTTAAAGAGATAGTGCAACTTCACGGTGTTCCAGTATCTATTATCTCCGATAGAGGGACTCAATTTACAGCCAATTTCTGGAAAACATTCTAAGAAGGTTTGGGGACTCAGGTGAGTCTTAGCACAGCATTTCACCCGCAGACTGATGGGCAAGCTGAGCGTACCATTCAGACCCTTGAGGATATACTACGGGCATGTGTATTGGATTTTGGAGGTAGTTGGGATGATCACTTATCGCTTGTTGAATTTGCTGATAATAATAGTTATCATTCCAGCATCCAAATGGCCCCGTATAACGCTTTATATGGGCACAAGTGTAGATCTCCAATTGGGTGGTTCGCAGTAGGAGATACCAAATTGATAGGGCCAGACTTGGTCCAACAAGCTATAGAGAAATTCAAGCTTATACAGGATCGATTATTAACAGCTCAGAGTCGTCAGAAATATTATGCAAATATTTGTCGACGAGACTTAGAGTTCCAAGTGAAAGATTGGGTATTCTTGAAGGTGTCGCCGATGAAGGGCGTCGTGAGATTTGACAAAAAGGGCAAGCTTAGTCCCCAGTACATTGGACCTTATGAGATCGTACACAAGGTAGGACAAGTGACTTCCGAATTAGATCTACCTCCTGATTTGGAGTCAGTTCACCAGTTTTCCATGTATCGATACTTCGTAAGTGCGTTGGAGATCCTTCTAGAGTTGTACCAGTAGATGATGTTCAAGTCACCGAGAAATTATCCTACGAAGAAGTTCCCATTGCCATTCTAGATGGGCAAGTACGGAGACTCAGAACCAAACATATAGCTTCGGTCAAAGTTTTATGGAGGAATAATAATAGAGAGGAAATGACTTGGGAAGCAGAAGAAGACATGAAGTTCCAGTTCCCGCATTTATTTCCACCCCCAGAGGAGACTCAGGCAGGGACGCCATAGGTATGTAGTGCTTTCCTTGATGCTTTCTTGGTCGTGTGTGGCCATAGTTATTGATGTAGTTGTTGTAGCCCTATGAGGCGGTATATTTTGGGTTGTTGTGACAGGATGGCAGTGCCATAGTATAGGAGAAACTCTGGCAAAATTTTTATAGAATCCCCTAGAACCTAACATTCGAGGACAAATGTTCCTAAAGGGGAAAGAATGTTACATCTCAGAAATTCCAGATTCATTGCTTTGAAAGTAGACTAATGTGAGCTTAAGATGAACATGAAGTCCTTACTAGATTAAGGAGAGTATTAGATAGCTTAAGGTGCATACTATAAGATTTCAAAGTCATATGAATATGTGAAATTTAGTTTGTTGAAGGAAGTGAAATGTAAGTTGTGTTTGGAAAGGTTTTCGCTATAGTTGAGCTAATATTCATTTAGAAATATCTTGAGGGGTTGCTATAGGGCCTATTTTATGGTTAATGAAGTGTTATATAAGTGCCAAGACGGTTCCACAAGGATTGAAAGTCAAACGAATAGACAAGAATGAAATTTGGGAATTTCCAGTTGTACCACTATTTGTACGGATCGTATAAATTATACGGCCCATATAATAGTCTGTACATTACTTCCAGAGAGGGGTGATTTCTTGGTGAGATTATAAGGTCCAATTATATGGACCGTATAAATTATACGGCCCATATAATTAGCCGTATATCCGGGTCGGGTCAGAATTTTATTTTGTTATATATGGCACCCTTGTTCATTTATTTCATGTCCCACCTTCTCTCCAAGTCTTGAGAGCTCCCAAAACCCTTCTCCAAACATATTTCACTCAAACCCAAGAGATTACAAAGATCAAATAGCAAGAATTGAAGTGTTCATGTGTTAGAAGGCTCTCTAGGGTTTGTAGATTCAAGATTTACTTGGGTATTGTAGCTAGGGTTTGACACAAGTTGATATCTTGCTCCAAAGCTTGTTCCTATGAGATAAATAGGTTAGTTTTCATGCTTATTTCATGTTATTAAGAATGCTTGGTTGTAACAAAACTTGGATGAAAGGAGAAATGTAGAGGATGAGTTTTAAATGTGGATTTCATGATGTTTATGAGTAGTAAACTAATTTGAGCCATTATTTTTAGTACAATATGGATATAATCTCGTTAAGAAAGGTAATAATGATGATGAGGAAGTATTGTATGAGAATGTGCAAAAGTTGGTCTGAAGTTGCTAATATGAGTTGAATATAAGAATGAATATTGAAGACTTAATGGAATGTGATTACTTTGTTATGATATTGTGGATGTTATTATGGATGTTTGGGAGTTGTTTGTAATATGGTGAAAGTCGATGAAATAGGGGAGATGCTGTCCAATTTTCGTTAGCTCATGAGTTATTCTAGTTTGGGTTTAAGAGTATCATTAAGGCTTAACCATGGTATGAATCCTTCTAAATGTAGATTTCTCAAGCTTCGACGATGAACGTTAAGTAGTTAAGAAGATGACGAGGTATGTAAGGCTAACCCTTCTTTCATTAAGGCATGATTTCATTGCTATATACCTTCTCATGAGTTCCAAATGACTCCATCCCTAGGATTACTAAAGCTCATGATTCTCGATATTTTTATAATGCTATTACCTCCTTTATATGATAGTTGATCCTCCAAGGAAAGATGTAACGAAAATGATGATGATGATGATGATGTTGATGACACTTATGGACTCTTATTTATATAGGTATAAGTATGTATGGCTTTTATGTAGCACCGAGCTTATATGGCCGGGTATGATACCTATCGCGCGCACACCACTGCAGTTGAGTACGGACGACACTGAGCCTTGGTAGGGCCAGATACGTATAACACCGAACCTTATCATGGTTGGGTATGTAAGACATCGAACCTCTATGGTCGGGTATGATATTCTAAATGTTTAAAATGGAAGTTTCCCATTAGAAAAAGGGTAAGTAAATATGATGAACATTGCCAGAGGTATACATGACTCTTTCATTCCATGACTCATCTATCTTATGTTATTTCTTATGCTTCCATTATGTTATTGATTATGCTTTACATACTAAGTGCATTATTCGTACTAACGTCCTTTTGTTTGTGGATGCTGCGTCA
Source organism: Lycium ferocissimum (assembly GCF_029784015.1). Lineage (NCBI taxonomy): Eukaryota > Viridiplantae > Streptophyta > Magnoliopsida > Solanales > Solanaceae > Lycium > Lycium ferocissimum. The sequence goes on along the minus strand of NC_081349.1, from coordinate 51,890,378 downwards.
TGCCCGCAGGTGGACAGGGAGATAGACTCGATCCATAGATTACTTGCTCAGGGACTGCATAGAGGAGCTCCAATTGATCCGGAGTTGCAGCCATTGGTATTATTCTTTTGTGTACATACATATAGGCATGGCGGGGTCCTTTCCCGTCTATATGATATTACATACTCTCTTTAGAGGCTCATAGATAGTTGTGTACAACTAGATGTCCTTTGGCCTTGTCGGCTCATATTATGTATGCTATTTTGTCTGCCTCGTCGGCTTGTGTTTATCGATATGGGCATAGCTGTTTATGATGATATAAATGTGTCATTGCCTAATGAGATTAGTATTATTGATGTATAAAAATCATGAGTAGGCCATGTGGCTCATCTAGATGCGAATATGAATGTACGAAAGAGGTGCCCGGGTGGGTTAGTAGCGGGTGCCCGTCATGGCCCTCCAGTTGGGTCGTGATACTTTAGTTTTTAGGGTTCTGTTGGACTGAAGCTGAATCCAACAGATCAGTGAGTTGTTGCAACAAGTAAACTACTTGTTGCAACAGGTAGTACACTACTTGCAACAACTCACAAATCTGTTGCAACTTATTCATACGACGTATTTAGCAACAATTAGTATAGAAGTTGCAACAAATACATAATATGTTGTAATTGTGGCAAAGAACTACAATAGCTGTTGCATAAACTATAGCAGTTGTTGCAAAAATTTAAAAGCTCTTATACAGCAGCTTTAGCACTTGTTGCAACCAAAGACAATTGCTACTGTAAATTGTTGGAAAATCAGCAGCAAAACCCAGATAAATAATTGAAATAAAACAGCATTATTTTACTTACCAAATGAGCGGAAATCACTTATGAAGTAATGCCCAGCCAAAAAATTGCAAAATCTGGTGGTTTCGTTTTTTTATTTGTTGAGAAAATTCTTCAAAATGGAGCAGCAATGGAAGAAGAAGAAGAAGAAGAAAGGGAAGCAGCAATACTTACGAAGTAATGCCCAAGTAGACACGACTGAAATCCAGCCACAAAATTGCAAAATCTGGTGGTTTCGTTTTTTTCTTTGTTGAGCAAATTCTACAAAATAGCGCAAAGAATGGAAGAAGAAGAAGCAGGGGAAGTAGCAATGGAAGACGAGGAAGAAGGATGGAGGGGAAAAGATTGAGAACGAGCGGACGGAGAAGAAGAAGAAGAAGAAGAAGAAGAAGAAGAATGGAGGTAAAAAGAGTAAAAACGGGTGCGGCTATTGGCGCCTTTTTTTGGACCCATTTTGGTATTTTAGGTTTTATATTAGTTGGGTCAAAGTGTTAAAAATAAAACTTGGGGGCAAAGTGTTAAAAATAAAACTTAGGGTCGAAGTGTTAAAAACGAAACTATTGGGCAAGTCCAAAACTCCTTAATCACTAATCAAAAAATCATCACCTCGAATAAATTTTTTTTGAGTAACCTCCATTCAATTTTAAAACTTAAAGGTCACCTATAATTAAATAGCCCCACTTTCTTTGGATGGTTGTTACTAGTGTTTCATAATGAATCATAATAATTATATTGTGCCGTAAAATATTGTATTAGCATTGTTTTGATAAATATTATAGGGAAAAGGTGTAAATATATCTCTCAATTTTGTGATTTAGAGCAAATATAACTCTCGTTTAAAAAGTAGTGCATATAAACCCTGTTGTTACACAAATGATGCAAATATACCCTTTTGCTAACAAAATTTTGTTAAGAAAATTAAAAAAAATCATTTAGCTTGTTTTTTAATTAAAAAAAACCACATGGCTTTAAACAAATAAGTCTACCTATTTTTTTTAGTAGACTTATTTTTTTAAAATCACGTGGTAATTTTTTTTTTGGTGGGTCAGGTCTGGTTCATTACAAAAATGGGTAGACTTATATTTTTTTTAAAACGAATGAGACAATCCACTAAAAGTAATTGTCTTTAAAAAAAAATAACTCTACTAAAAAATGGGTAAATTTATTTTTTTAAAGCCACGTGACATTTTCTTAATTAAATGATTACCTATTTTTAAAAAAAATATTATGGCAACGAAAAGGGTATATTTGCACCGTTTGTGTAACGGTAGGGGAATATATGCACCACTTTTTTAACGAGGGATATATCTGCTCCAAATCGCAAATTGAAGGGTATATTTGCACCTTTGGCCAATATAATATTTGGACAAGCTTAATCGACTCCTCAATTATCCTAATATCTGGTTAGCCAAATTACTCAAACCTAATTCTTCTTTCTCAAGCAACAAAATTGTAACTATATATAAGTGAGGATCCATGAGTTTTGTAGTCCTCACAACCTCAAAATTTTCATTTTTGCCCTTCTTTTGGCCTTTATTTACATTGTTACATATTTGTAGTTTGGTAAATAATGCAAACTTTGATGGCAATTATATCCTAAAAAGCAACAAAGGTGGAGCAACATTTGGCAACTATCAAGATTTTTTTTTCCCAAAAGTTAAGGGTCCAACATATTACTCTAGCCTTTTATTAAATACTTGCCAAATTGACAATAAGCAATGAGTTTTTGTGTACCTTTCCTTTAAATAAAATAGAGCAAGAGATACGATTATATATGTGTGTGTATGTGTGTGTGTGTGTGTGTGTGTATATATGTACTGATATACTTTTATATATTTGCACCCACAGTGAAATACTAAATCTATCTCTATGACCTAAACTATTTTAAGAAATAACTCAAAATGCATTGATTTTGCATTTTTTAGGCTACTATTTATTGCTCAACACACATGTCATATCTTTGCTCAATTTTAGTCTATTCAATTGTTTTGAATGTTAATAATTTGATGAAGTTATCATAATTTTCTAAAGATCATTTTATACAACTTTCTTAATCCAAGTTATAAAGTATATAAATTAATTAATTTGGCTTCATTTAGGTTTGATAAGTTACTTAAGTGCAAATTTCATGTAAAAATACAGCAATTCTAAACGAAGGAAAATAAAAAATAAAAATTGTTATTTTCTTATTTATATACTCCTTATATATAGTTAAACTTATCCTCATTTAGATAAGTTAATCTTTATATACTATCAAGAAATCATATAAAATTGATATTATTTAATTGGGAAAAGGGCCCAACTGTCGAAGGTTGACGAACATAAGAACTATCATAAGAACTATCCAATTATATGACGAACAAACTTTAATAATTGTGAAAATTTATAAACAAAATATGATTAACCTGCAATTACGTTAAATTAATTATGTACTAAAAAGTGCTACAAATTATACTTACTTGATAAAACTTATCATTGTTTTTTTGTTTTGAATTAAGCCCGGGCCTCCAAAGAACTAGTAAGTCAAATAAGGCATAAAATAATGTTTGCAACCGTTGGTTTCACATTCAAGCATAAAAATGCCTAAACAACAATAACTCAATCTAAATCAAACTTCATATTTATAACACATAAGTATAGCACACTATGGTTGAACTAAAACCTTAGATGAAGAAACTAGCTACTCTTGGAAACAAAAAATATAACGAAAACTAAACTAAAAAGTATCAACATAATTACAATTGGAAAGAAATTGCAAATTTTAAGTGTCTTCTAGACCTATTGCCATGTGAGCAGATGTCACGCACCCAGAACCGTTGCAATAGGTCTATTGCAATAATTTTTGCTATCTATTGCAACGGTTCTTGAACTGTTGACATAGGCTTATTTTCTAGTAGATGCTTAAAATGGCTAACAATACTTAAGAACTCGCCTAGCTGTTGTAATCGACGAAGGAAAAACACAAAATAAACCAAAAATATTTTTTAAAATCACTAGTAAGAAAATGTCAAAAATGTCCCTCAATACACATTAATTGTGCTCCGCAGTTATCAATTCTTCACTCTAATCACCCAAGTTGCACAAGCCAATGGGATTATTTAAATTTCCTAAAATCAAACACATTTCATTAGCACCCTTAACTTAATCGATTACTCATTGAACTTAAAACTATATTAAAAGGTAGTAATAAAGTGGTGAAAACCCCCACTTATATCAGACACAAAGGCAATCTGGTTAGACTCCAAGAACAGACTTCTGACACTCATCCAACTCTATTTCGTACTTCAAGCTTCTTTCGTTGGAATTCACAAAGATGATGGTTGCTGAAATATTTTGTGAATGCTTGAGTTCTCAAAACATGGTTGGACTTTTTTATAGATGTATTAGCTAATAGAGTACAATCTATTAGAGTCCAAGTTGAATAAGTATATCAAGTGGAAGTCAACTCAAACTCCTTTCCTTATTCATTTAGGATTTTGTTGACTCCTTGAGTAATTCTAGCTCTTTTTGCTATATCCCTGCAACTGAAAACTTAATAATCATATAGGATAATTATTCACATTAATCACATGGTAATTTAACAGCAAAATATATTCTGCCAGATAATCAATTATTGCTAAATTCCTTTTTGCTTATCCTTATTATTTCTCGAAAGTCTATGAATAAACACAACTTCAAGACAATCATATTTTATTTATCATCATCAAAATCTTACTTAACACCCATGAAGAGTTAACAATCTAAATTAAATTCAGGACCTTCTTTAATTAGTTCTTCTTTTTTCTTCTATTCCCTTTCTTTCTTTCTTTCTTTCTTTTTAACCTGATAGAAACTAAGAGTCCACCAAAACAAATAAGGGAGCAGGTACCTTATCTGTTCCCTCAAGCAAAAAAAAAAAAGTAGATGAGACACAATATTTACGTGGAAAACTCCTTGCTCAAGGGATTAAAAACCACGACCTACACCAGTAGGATTTTCAATTTCACTAACTGAGCAACATTTTCAGATTACAAGTCTTTTGCAACCAAGGAATTAGCCCACTAATCCCTTCCCTTACAATAACCCTATTGCAAGAACTCTCTTGATTAACTCTAGCCAAGAACCAACTAATTCAAATAACTTTAGCTGAACTTCAACTCACCATAACTAACTATAGTCAGGCGTTTACACAAAAAGCTTAATAAATCATACACCTACAAAAGCCCTTCTTAAAAAAAGTATAGGTTTTACAATATTTAGACCAAAAAGACAAAGACTAAACAACCTAGGACTTAATACATCTTCAGTCTTGGGATCTGGTCCTTGGAGTTATTTAGTCTTGATCTTGAAAGCTCAGAGAAAACAGTGGCGGCTGCTCTTTTCAACAATGAGAAGAATATATTTTCAAGTGCTAGGTCAAACAAATGCCAACATGTTGTTTATATAGGGAACCAATGAGAGCATGTGAGGATCATGTGAGTGGCATGTGATATAGATAGAGACGTTGCAATGATCCTTGTCTTTTGCTCGACATGCAGCTACTGTTCCGCTGTGGCTCTGCAAGTCGGAACAGTGCCACAGCTTTACAGCTGTCACGTTCGTACAGTGCCTAGGGGACCTGATCAAGGACCTGGTCCCTGGCATATATGTCGATCATCAAAATTATGACATGTCATAACTCATCAATTTCCCCCTTTTTGATGATGACAAACTCGTAAGTGATGTTCCCTCGGAGAACCAGGTTTTCCCTGCAGATTTGACCCCAACAACACGTAGCATATAATATTCTCATTTTCATTCAGAGAACCAGGTTCCTCTTGCGAATCTTTCCCTCAGCAACATGCTAACATTTTCAAACGTACCACACCTGCGCAACATTTGTTAAAGAAAAAGAAGCACACTAACACATCTTTTCCCTTTTGGCATCATTGAAAAGAGATAATAGTTGGCACAAGCTTTAAGAAGTTCAGAAACATTAACTCAACCCACTTGGGAAATTCAGCATGAGTACCAACAGAAACAACAAAGCAACATGAAGGAAAACATGTGCAGAAATCAGAGAATTTCCAATCAGAACAATATTTTAGTACAAAACATAGTAATCAATTCAACACAAACATACTATATTAATTGTCAAAATGCCAATATCAAAGAAAGGTTTCAAGAATTTGGCTGAACACCAAGAATTGTCCCCAGCTGCTCTTCATCAAGGTTGAACTCCACTGCACCAACTTGGGAAACCAATGAGTAATCATCAGTGTACCTAAGGTTTACAAGGACATCGACTACTTCTTTCTCATAAGCCACTACAGGACCTTCCATTAAGTGCTCCCATTTTTGAAATTTGAACACTTCCATTAATTCCTCTAACGCTTTGTGCCCAACAATCTTTGGGTCAATCGCTTTTCCCAGTAAAACTACCTTTGTAGAATATTTTGTCTTTCCTCCTCCAGTTCTTGCTTTCCTTTCTTTGAAGAACTAGGTCCTTCTGTACTGACTCTTCTTCTTTTGAAGGAACCTGCCTCCTCACTAATACTGTTTTTTCTGTTCTTAGGGGATTTTGACACCTTTTTCCCCTCTGCCACTGCTTCTTCCCTTTCACTTTATTTATTATTTTCACCATCACCACCTTCAGCCACAATTCTCTCCTCAACAGCCACGGATGTTATTCTTCTTTTGGAGTTTTTCCTAACCAAGGTGGCTTCATCCTCCTCTTCTTCTTTATCAGACACAACAATCACCTCTTCCTCTTCATCTCTCAACTTACTCAAATTTGCCAAATGTACTTGCCTCCGCTTCTTACCAATAGTCTTTTCTTTGTTAACTAGTAAGGCAGAGTCTAATCTTGCCTGAGACTTCTGCCTAGTAGTAGGAGGTCTCTTTATTTGTTTACAAGCAGGCTTCCTATCTACGAGATGTTTTCTCCTGCTTTCCCCCTTTTTCATTTGCCTACCACCCCCAGACCTCTGCCTATATATAGTTCTCAATACAATATCATCATCGGAGTTTATTTCATTACCTTCAGATTTAACCTTCCCAGAATGGCTAGAGGAACTAGGTTCCTCCTCTGAAGAGGCTTTCCTTTCAGGTAAGGGTTCTTTCTAAGGAACTGCAATTGTAGACACTGATTTAGAGGCAGACGTTATTTTAGAGAAACCAGGTCGCTTATTCACCACAATATGACCTAAATTACCCTGTTCCCCCTGAGTTAAAACAACCACTTCCTCAGTCTCCGTCTCCCCACTGTTACCAGGTATAGTATCAATAAAATCATTTACTCTATCCTTAACAGTTTCTTCATCGTTACCACACTTTTACCCAAATCACCAAAAACATCCACATTTGCAAGAGAAGTTGGATTACCTAAGCTTGGAGGAACTTCCCTTAAGTTCCCCCTTTCAGTTGCATATACAGTCTCTGTTTTCACTCCTTCACTTGTCACTTCCATACAGCCATCCTTCTCAGCAGTTTCCACAGACGCCTCAAGATATTGAGAAGTTGTCATAGTATGAGTGCTTCCTTCCGAATTGGGTTTCTCAAAGGAAGTGGACGTAGGCACAAAATTCTTTGGGATTTGGCTTTTATGAGTTCTAGTGGACCCAACAGGTTTTGGTAAAGAAATTTTAGGGTTTTGGTCTTTGGGAAAGAAAACTGTTGGAGATGATGACCTTGTTTGTGGGTTGGTTGAAGTAAGCTGTTTGGGAGAGGAATGAGAGGGATTGACTTCTTAGACACTAGGGGATGAAGCTTCTTTGTTTGACATGGTCGATTTTGGAGCAAAGAATGTGAGAAGATAAGAATGATGAAGGCTTGAATGTTGAGAGTAAAGTGAGTTAGTGAGAGAGAGAGAGAGAGAGAGAGAGAGAGAGAGAGAGAGAGAAATTTACGGTTGGGTTTTAAAAGGTGGGTGAAGGAACTGGTTCCCATTGGCAAACAAAATGCTTCATTTAAGTCAGGTCGGTTCTGAAAAATTGTAATGATTCAACTTTGGAATTTTGAAAGGGGGGCGGGAAAAAATGATGACATGGCACTTTGACAATTCAAAAGTATATAAGTACTGAATTGACCACTAACCTGAGTCAGAGGGACCAGGTCCCTTGACTATATTTTTTTATGAAGCTTAGACAATAGCTCTGAAATATGCAATGTCTTCGGTGCTTGTGTTGTCCTAAGAGTTCCATTTAAGTATACCTGTAACAGTATAAGAGTGAGTTAGATGTCTCCAAAAAACACTTGAAGCATTGTATCTTTTCTCTTAACATAGCCAATCATAGAGGGACAATTAGTTGAGCTTGATCAAGCCTAACTCCAGACGATTCCTTTCAAAATGCTCTTTGCTCAGTGCCTTGGTAAAGATCTCTCAATCTGATATTTTGTGTTGTAGAACTTCATGCAAATCAAACCCTTCTATACATTATCCCTTAGGAAATGATGTCTCACATCAATGTGCTTGGTTCTTTTATGGTGCACTGGTATTGTTACACATTCGAGGCACACAATTAGTGAAGACACCAAAATCCTCAAGTTATTGTTTGATCCACAACAATTGAGCACGACAAGAGGCAACGGCCACACACCCAGCCTCAGCAGTAGAGAGAGCCACAGAGTTCTGTTTCATTGTACCCCATAAAACGTGCCATACCAGGTAACCAGCATAATCAACATCAAAGATAACCAACCAAGTCAAAATTGTCTCCATAGAGATAGAAAAAGACCAGAGCCTGTGAACCCTTTGGATATCTCAATATTCTTTTAGCAGCTTTCAAATGAGACTCTTTAGGACTTGATTAGACTATAGCACACATCCCTACACGGAACACAATATCAGGCTTGCTAGCAGTTAAGTATAGCAGTGACCTAATGATACTTCTATACATTGTTTCATTTATAGAAGGATCGGGTTCATTTATGTCCAGCTTAGTAGCAGTTCCTATAAAGGTGTCAATAGGCTTTGCAATTTCCATTTTAAATCTATTAAGCAACTCTTTGATGTACTTTTGTTGACTAATCATGGCGCCTTTTTGAAATTGCTTGACTTTCAGTCCTAGGAAGAAGTTTAGCTCACCCATCATAGTCATTTCAAATTCACTTCTCATGAGCTTAGCAAAATTTTCACATAGTGAATCAAGAGTAGCACCAAAAATGATGTCATCAATATATACTTGCATCAGCAGATTCTTCCCTCTCTTCTTTAGAAACAGAGTGTTATCAATTCTACATCTTATAAACCCATTTTCCAGAAGAAACTTTGATAATCTTTCATACCATGCTCGAGGAGCATGCTTTAAGCCATAGAGATCTCGGTCAAGCTTGAAAACATGCTCAGGATGATCATGACTTTCAAAGCCAGGGGTTGCTTGACAAAGACGTCTTCTTTCAAGTATCCATTGAGAAATGCACTTTTGATATCCATTTGGAACAATTTGAATTCCATATGGGATGCAAAAGCAATTAGAATCCTGATTACCTCCGTCCTCGCCACCGGTGCAAAAGTCTCATCATAGTCAATACCCTCTTCTTGATTATACCCTTGAACTACCAGTCATGCCTTGTTTCTGGTAGTGTTTCCAAATGCATCAAGCTTGTTGTGAAACATGCACCTAGTCCCAATCACTGTTCTGTTTGCTGGTCTAGGGACCAGTGCCACACTTTGTTCCTTTTAAATTGATGAAGCTCTTCTTGCATAGCACTAATCCAGTCAGCATCTTTCAATGCCTCCTTTATATTCTTGGGCTCAATTTGGGAAATGAATGCAGAGTAGGTAAATATGTTTCTTACCTTAGATCTGGTTTGGATGACGGAGTTTAAGGGAGTGATTACATTTTCAAAAGGCTGAGATTTTTTGTGTTTCCAGTTTGATACTTGAATTTCAGTGTTTGAGAGACAAGGTGCCTCTGCATTTGATCCATCATTTGCATCTACAGATGCATGATCTCCACTTCTTTGATCAGCACGAGGAGTGCTTGACACAGCATCAACTGCTCTATCTTCAGCCTCAAGTGGAGTGATGGAGGGACCAGGTACCTGGGCATCATCTGGATATTCTGCTGCATCTTCTTCATTGCTTGCCTCAACTTGATTCATCATTTTAGCTTTTTCATTTGTGATTTCGAGGATCTCATTAGGAATTCAGAGGTCTCCATCATCTGCTTCACCACTTTGTGTCCCTTTGCTTCCCAACTCATCTGTCTCATCAAAGATCACATGCACACTTTCTTCCACAATTTGAGTTCTTTTGTTGAAAACTTTACATGCCTTGCTGTGAGAAGAGTACGCAAGAAAGATTCCTATATCACATTTAGCATCAAACTTTCCTAAGGCCTCCTTACCATTGTTGAGAATAAAACATTTGCATCCAAAAGCCTTAAGGTAAGTTAGCTTGGGTTTCTTTCCATTTAGCAGCTCATAGGGTGTCTTTTCAAGCAAGGATTTGATCATACGCCTGTTGATCAAATGACAAGCAGTGTTAATAGCCTTTGCCCAGAAGCTTTTGGCCACAAAACTTGCAATCAGCATTGTTCTTGCCATGTCGTCCAGTGTCCTGTTTTTCCTTTCCACAACACCATTTTGCTGAGGTGTTCTAGGAGCAGAGAAATTGTGACTAATCCTATTTTAAGCACAGAATTCATTAAAGTTTGCATTGTCAAATTCAGTGCATGATCAAATCTTATACTTACAACTTGGTGTCCCAACTTTACTTGAATCTGTTTCACAAAGGCTACAAACACAGGGAATGTTTCATCCTTGGTTATTAGAGACATAGTCCAAATGAATCTTGAAAAGTCATCAATAATCACAAAGATGTAATTCTTTCCACCACTGCTTTGAATACTCGTAGGCCCACAAAGATCTATATGAAGAAGCTCAAGTGGCCTAGAGGTGCTTACTTCATTCTTTAGTTTAAAGGAGGTCCTGACTTGCTTCCCTTTTATGCATGTATCACACACCTTGTGATCTTTGAATTTGACATTTGGTAGCCCACAAACTAGGTCCTTTGCCACCAGTTTGTTCAGCAGAGTGAAGATTGCATTTCCCAATCTCCTATGCCACAACTCAGCATTATCATCCACAGTACTCAGACAAGTCAACTCACCATCATCAGTTTAGCCAAAATCTATTGCATAGATGTTCTTGTATATTTTTACAGTTAGTACCACTTCTCTAGTTTTGAGATTAGTGATAGTGCACACATGAGAAAAGAACTCCACTTTGTTTCATTTGTTGCAGATTTGGGACACACTCAACAGACTGTAACTTAAACCCTTCACGTAGTAAATATTTTCAATAGCATGGGAGAGTGTCTTGCCAATTTTGTCAATACCAAGAATATATCCTTTATTCCTATTACCAAGGAAACACTCCCACCTTTCAAGGTCTTGAGTGAGAGAAAATTTTTCATCCTTCCAGTCATTTGCTTTGAGCAGCCACTATCCGCAAATCATTTTTGACTGCTCCCTTTCACTCTAGCCTGCAAACAAAGTTATTTGTTAGTCTTAGGAACCCAAGACAACTTGGGTCCCTTGTAATCATAGAATGGGTGAATTATTCACCCATGCAGGTAGCACAGATTTTATTTTTTGGGGACCAGGTCCCGCATTCTTGGGTTTGTTTTCAACATAAGCTCTGTTTCTGTGCATAGACTGAAATCTTGCTTTAATGACCAGTGTTGCCACAATGGGTGCAAAGCCAATTATCAGTCACAGAAACATACTTGCTATGAGGATTGAACGGGGTCTTGGGCTTTTTATAACCAATGCCCTGTCTACCATCATTACCTTTGCACGTAGCAGCAAACTTGTTAGAGGAATAGGTCCAGTGAAGAGACTTATCAAGCTCAGATTTCACACGTCTTAGATCCTCTTGAAGTTTCCTATTTATTTCTAGCTCAGCAGAGAGATTCATTTGAGCTTTTTTGAGTTCACTTTCAAGCTCAAAATGAGTCTCACTGCCCACTTGTTTTCCTTTAGAGGGGTTTTCACCCATTTGTTCATCTGACTAACCAACAGAGCATTATCCCTAGTTATCTCTTTAACTTGTTCCTTTAGATCAACAATATTAACCACCATATCATCCCTTACTTGTTCTAACCCTTCAATCTCTTCAATTAAGACATTTTTCTCATTAATAAGGCTATGATAAGTATCAATCAGCACATTTGCAAGAGATATTAATTTCTTTTGAGAGTAATCTTTCAGATTTTTCTGAACGTCAAAGAAAGTTACCTCTTAATTCTCATTTTCATCTTCATCTTCGGACTTAGCCATGAGTGCAAAGATGGACTCATACTTCGCAGGTTCATCTTCAACAGCCATCATAGAGGTGTCCCCTATTTCTTCATCTTCAGACTCACTAGAGAAGTCTCCCTAAGCAGCTAGAGCTTTCTTTATCAAGTTATCAGCCACATCTCTTCTGTTGAACTTCTTATTAGGGACCTGGTTCCTCTTCACTCCCTTGGCAGTATTCTTGTTGTGATCTTGCTTGTGAAGAGGACATTCTTTAATGTGTGACCAGGCTTCCGATATTTGTGACACAAGTCATTCTATTTGAAGTTCTTGCTGGAGCTTCCTATCTTGGAGAACCCACCAGTTTTACGAATTATCTTATGAAACCTTTTTGTAATATAGGCCATATCAGATTCATCACCACTTGAGTCACTTTTAGCTGCTTTAAGGACCAGGTTCTTCTCTTTTCTTGGCTCCCGTCATTCAAGCTCCTTTTTTTTTTCTTTACCTCATAGGTTTTGAGATTTCCAATCAGATCACCAATGGTCTTTTTCTCCAGGTCTTTGGCTTCAGTTATAGAATTAACTTTACTCTCCCAAGACCCTGGTAAAACACCAAGTATTTTCGAACTCACTTGTTGATTGGAATGATCTTACTAAGAGAATGAAGCTCATTAATAATGAAGGCGAAACGAGTGTGCATATCCTGGATTGGCCCATCATCCTTCATTCTAAATAGTTCATACTCAGTGGTGAGCATGTCTATTTTTGACTGCTTAACTTGAGAAACCCTACTGGTGTAGGTCGTGATTTTTAATCTCTTGAGCAAGGTGTTTTTCACGTAAATATTGTGTCTCATTTACTTTTTGTTTTTTTCTTGAGGGAACATATAAGGTACCTGGTCCCTTACTATTTTGGTGGACTCTTAGTTTCTATCAATTGGTATCAGAGCAGGTTCTTTCTAAAAGGGTAACACCTAGAAAGGATTTCTCATTATGGTTGCTCCACCAAACTTCGAGGAAGGACAGTCAACCAAGAGACATTCAAGGTTTAACGAACAATATTATGGATGGTGGAAAACAAGAATGCATGACCATTTGATGGTTGAAGATTTTGAACTTTGGGACATCATTCTTGATGGTCCTTTCGTCCCTATAAAGACTGATATTGAGTCTAGAAAGCTAGAGGTAAAACCCAGAAAAGAATAGACTGAAGTTGATAGAAAAGCCATTGAAAAGGGGTTCAAGCCAAAGAAGATTTTAATGTGTGGTATTGGACCAGATGAATACAATCGTGTTTCATCTTGTGAAACTACCAAGGAAATGTGGGAAGCCCTCTTGATGGCTCATGAAGGAACCTCTCAAGTTAAGTAGTCAAAAATAGACATGCTCACCACTGAGTATGAACTATTTAGAATGAAGGATGATGAGCCAATCCAGGATATGCACACTCGTTTCACCTTCATTATCAATGATCTTCATTCTCTTGGTAAGATCATTCCAATCAACAAGTGAGTTCGAAAAATACTTGGTGTTTTCATATTACAAGCCTTTTGCAACGAGGGAATTATCCCACTAATCCCTTCCCTTACAATAACTCTGTTGCAAGCACTCTCTTGACTAACTCTAGCCAAGAACCAACTGATTCAACTAACTCTAGCTAAACTTCAACGCACCATAACTAACTATAGTCAGGCGTTTATGCAAAAAGCTTAATAAATCAAACACCTACAAAAGCCCTTCTTAAAAGAAGTGTAGATTTATAATGTTTAGACCAAAAAGACAAAGATTAAACAACTTAGGATCAGTCTTGGGATCTAGTCCTTGGAGTTATTTAGTCTTGATCTTGAAAGCTCAGAGAAAACAGTGGTGGCTGATCTTTTCAACAATGAGAAGAATATATTTTCAAGTGCTAGGTCAAACAAATGCCAACATGTTGTTTATATAGGGAACCAATGAGGCATGTGATGATCATGTGAGTGGCATGTGATATAGATAGAGATGTTGCAATGATCCTTGTCTTTTGCCCGACATGTAGTTACTGTTCCGCTGTGGCTTTGCAAGTCGGAACAGTACCACAACTTTACAGATGTCACATTCGTACAGTGCCAGGGGACCTGATCAAGGACCTGGTCCCTGATGTATATGTCGATCATCAAAATTATGAATTGTCATAACTCATCATAACCTTTAAACTATAACCTTTTAGTACTGTTATTCCAAGCTAGAAAATCATCTCAAGTTCTGCATAATTAAGATGATGTGGTAAAAGAGATAGCGTGCTGCATTGAGAAAACCACGCGTAGTATGTGTAAAGTATCAAGGCTTTTTGCCTCTCACTATCTTTTTCTCTTATAACTTTCATCTTATTCTACATACAGTGGCGAATTCAGAATTTTCACTAAAGGGGTTCAAAATATGAAAAAGTAAACACACGATGAAACCAAAGGGATTCAACATCAACTATATATACATAAAAAATAATTTTAACCGTGTATAAATAGTGTAATTTTTTGCTGAAGCCGAACCCCTAAGTCCTACATGGCTCTGCCCCTACCTCCATATCAAGATAATCTGTATAGTTGTATTGCAATTAGTGGTGTACGTTAGTCTTTTTATACAAGTAGTGTATCTATTATCACAATTTGTCCCTGCATTTAAGTGAGTTTGGATTTAAAACTGTGATGGTTACAAGTCTATTTATTGTCCCAAATTGTTGTTTACTTTATTTTAATTTTCATTTGGTTTTAGTTTATCGTATATAATATTTTCAAAAATGTTATTTATGCTCATAGTATTGAGAAACTTCGCAGAGCAGTTTTGAAAACACCCCTTTTAAAAGGTGTCTCCTCCACTTGTTGCAACCAAATTCCAAAATACTACGAATCTCTTAGGATTCGAAAACCAAGTCAAAGACTACTACACGTCTGATAAAAGCAAATATACAAGAAATATCACAACAAGTGGTGGAAATGTAAGAGATTTTCTGCAAATGCCAGATTTGGTTCCTAAGTTATAACTAGGAGAATTCGACCATACCTTGCAACAACTCAAGTTTTGTTAAACGTGCAAAGATTGGCTCATTTATTGAAGCTAGGATAAGTTCAAGAAACTCCTTCACTACCAATATGGTTATCATCATGAGTGCCAGCACTAAGAAGGTACCACTTGGTTGCCCGGATGCTAAGTTGGGATCCACTATATGTATCTGCAATGAATGTGGCACCAGCAGAATGATGTTGTAATGTTAGTTTCTACAACGATATTTAGTTGTAGTGATATATATAGCTAGGTTACCATGTTCTCATGTTGCTCTAAAGGGAACAAGGTTAACATCTAAGAGAGACAATAGTGAAGTGAATTACGTACGTTTATAGGTTATAGAAGGGATGTTAAGTTACTCACCGGAATAAGATTATAAGAGTCTGGTCTAAATTTTGAATAAATAATTGGAGTCGAGTAGGAAGAGGGATGCATCCATTTTAATTTCCATAGGACTCATATTTATACATGCAGCCACTAAAGTTGGGATGCTTCCTTGCACATGAATGGAAATGTTTTGGGGTTAGTGATGTTTTAGAATGTGTCATTATGTGTCACATTTGCAGATTATAACGTATTGAACACGATAAATATCTCAAAAGGTCATTCAACTATATATGAGAAATTATGCAGCAAAATCATTTGACTTTGTTTTGTATCAATAAAATCGCTCAACTTAGGACTTTTCACTTATTAAATCACTCAACCAAATTTGTCATTAAAAAAAAAAAAAAACTGACATGACAAAATAAATTATTTGTTTATGTAATGTATACATGAAACTCACCAATAAAATAAAATTAAAGAATACTCATATCTTACGTCCGACTCACCCACCCACAAATCATGATTCTTCTTTCAAACTAAACCTTAGTCTCAAGTAGGGGTGTTCACAGGTTGGTTAAAAATCGGTCCAAACCGAAACCGAACCAAACCTATTAAATAACACGATGTTTATTTGGATTGGGTTTGATTTGGTTTTAAATTTTTAAAAACCGATAGTATTTGGTTTGATAAGTTCTACGGAAAGCAAAAATCGAAGAATATATATATATATATATGTAAACTTTATTGACTTAATTAAAATTTATAAATCCTAAGACATTTTTTCCATAATCCAAGAAAATTATAGCTACCACAATAAAAGGATAATAATGAATTATAATTTCGAAAAGGATAGAAAATTCTCTTCTTATTGTAGGAAAAAAATATGAAAGAGAGAAATAGTGTTAGTTTTTTACTTAAAAATTGAAAAATGACCCAAACTAAACCAACCGATGGATATTTATTATATTTGATTTGGTTTGGTTTTAATAATTTTAAAAATTGACTAAATTAATTTTGTTTTGATTTTAACCCAAAACCGACTCAAACCGACGGATGAACACCCGTAGTCCCTGGAGATGTCAATTCTCAATATTAGCAAAAGAGACTAATATGTTGATTCTAATTTGAATGGACATCTATTTCTGCCCGAACTCTTAAGTTAGAGTGTAAAGTTTGACTATATTTCAATTTAATATCCCTATATGCGCGCTCGTATGAATGTATTTATAGAAGCATTTATTATACAGAATGGTTCTGGATTTTAATTAACATGAATGTGACTTAAATTTGTTAACGACCCGATTGGCCGTTTTTAGCTTTTAGGCTTGTTTTTTCCCAAAATATCCTTCCCGTAGTTTCATCTTGGTATTTATGACTTGCGGGAATGGGTGGCATGGTTCTCGAGGAAATCGGGTGAGTTTCGGATTAGTTTTAGCAAAATTGGAAGTTCTTAAGTTAAGGAAATGAGGAAGTTTGACCAAAGTCAACATCGGGGGTAAATGCGTCATTTTGAAGTTTCATCGATTCCATTAGGTTTGGAATGTGATTTTTGACTTAGTTAGACTGTTGGTTCAGGTCCCGAGGCATTCGAGTGTGATTTGGATCGTTGGTTGAAAATCTAGTATTTTGAAGAATTTGAGTTGACCTTGCTCAACACCGGGTCAAGATGACCTCTTTTTGGAATTCTGAGTGCGCGAGTAGGTTCGTAGTGTGTTTTATGGTTGAAATGCATATATGATTTGTCTTCGGGAGGTTCCGAATGAGTTTCCGGTGTTGAATCGAAAATTGGAAGCAAAATGAGAATTTTCTGGTTTTCTAGTGTGATTTGGGGGTCGCGATCACGATGATGAAATTCATTTTGAAAAAAAAAATTAATTTTCCTTGGCGATTGCGATGTGGCAGTTGCGATCGCGATATTGAAAAATGATTGGAAAGTGTATTAAAATCCAGATTGGGATTATTTAGTATTTTGGACATATTTTGAGTTCTAGAGCTCGGTTTGAGGCGATTTATAGAGCTTAATTCTTGTCTTCAAAAGGGGCAAAGTATCTAACCTTTATTTTGGTGTTTTTTCACAATTATTTCTATTGGTTATCATTTTTATCTGTGTTTGGGTTGTAGAAATTGGGGTTTTTGAGCCCTTAAGTTAAAATGTTAAATCATTGATTTGAGGGTCAATTCATGGATGAAATTGGTTGATTTGATGGATCTAGAAGCTATGGACTATGGGTAAATAGATTTTACAATAAAATTTCTATTTTGCCCTTGTGGTCTCGGGGTTACCTCTTTTGGTTCTTTTTTAGGTTCCGAAATAAAATATAACAATATGGGTATTGTTGGACTTGTTAACCTCGTAGAATACTAGTTTGACTAGATTGAACTCATTTGCCGAATTTAGATGCGGTAGAGCTTCGAGAAGGCTTATTCTTCGTTCAGATAGGACTAGGATCATTTGGAGGCATTAATGAAGGGCAATCCATTCATGAGCTATGGGACTTCAAATCTAAGGCAAATTGAGACTTACTAGACCTTTTTGTCATGACCCAAACTGGAGACCATGATGGGCACCCAGACCTTACGTGCCAAGCACCGCTAGACATCCTTTCATAATATTACCGTAAACCAGGTGGGACCATGAGGGTCATCAGATGACAACCTGCTAATTCATGAGAGAAATATACTGAAAAGGGATAAGCCCGAAAGGACAAACATATATAACCATGTTGGACATAACTGTATGAGCCAAAAAGGCTGTCATAGACATCCATACAACAAATATAGGCCGAGAGGGCCTTACAACATCCAATTATACCATAACTATCTACAAGCCTCTACTAGAGTACATGATGTACTAAGGTTAGGACAGGGCCCCGCCATACTCATATGTACAACCAAAAATACCATACCAAGACACGACAAAGAACTACGAGACAAGCAGAGTGCCTAATATTAGCTGAACAACAACCTACTGATGCGGACCGTCACCATGCCTACCTGAACCTGCGGGCATGAAACGCAGCGTTCCCTAGGAAAGAGGGGCGTTATATGAACAAAGTACTGAGTATGTAAGGCATAAAAGTAACATAAAGAAGACATGACAGCAACATAAGGTAAGGGTACAACCCGTATATCTGAATTGCCTTTGAGGGCTATGATATGCATAAGTACTCTATATATGCGTATATAACGCTACTCATACATATATATACGTATATAATGCCTGTCAAGCCTCTTTTGGCATCATCATCCTAAACGCTGATCAGTGGTGCACATATATATATATATATATATATGCTAGGTCTTCTAATTTTTTATGTCTTTCTCCTTTGTGTATATTTGTCTTAAATTCTTTTTCTATACACATGATACATCCTTCTATAAAACAATTTTTACATTTTGCTCTTTTATCTCTACTAGGAAATCATTTACAAGAGAAACACGCATTACTATCTAAACCTTTACTTCTTTCGAAGTCGTGACTACAATCTTCTGATATATTTGCTAAATTATCCATTTGAATTGGTTCTAGGTCTAGTTTTTCTAATCCTATCTCATTAATTAATTCTTCTGCTTCTGAGTCTGATGAGTCTGTTTTAATTTTTTCTTCAGTAGCTACACTTACTATGGAGTATATACTTTCTGTGTCTAACATATATATTCATCTACATTTATTAAGGTTTCTTGAAAGTCTTCAATTAGCTGTGAATTTCGTGTCTTATTATTTATTCTTTTTGGACATGTATTTGCTTATGTGTTACACTTCCACAAGTAAAACATTCCAGTTTTATTTTTATAATTTCTATCTCGTTCGTATTTTCTTATATGTCTATTTCTGTCTAAATAGGGTTTTACGGTCGATGATTTTCTAAGATAGTATTTCTTTCTATTGTATTGAGGTAGTTTCTATTATATTGGTTTTTGTATTTCTTATACTTTTTCTTTTTATAATTGTCTTTATCGTAACTCTGAGTAGTGTATACCACGTTTTTACAAAAATTCATCTCATTTTGTTTTAATTGTTTTTGTATTTGTATATGCGTGCATTTTTCTTGTAGTATATCCATTATATGTTGTATTCTATGTCCTATTGACCATTTTAAATTAGGATTTTGTACTACTCCGTCTGTTTTATTCCATCTGTCTTCTATTTCTCTTCCTAGAGCTCCTGGTAGTTTATTAAATAATTTCTTTCCTAGTTCTTGGTCAAGGAGTAATAAGAAGATCTACTTCTAAACATAGATCTGCCGCATTTATGGTAAGAAATCATAGTGAGATAGTAAGAGGAAAAACTAGAATGGTAATAAATTACAAAACACTTAATAATAACACCAAAACAGATGGATATAAGTTACCAGACAAAACATAACTAATAAATAGAATACAAAGTAAAAAGATCTTTAGTAAATTTGATTGTAAATCAGGATATTGGCAGGTACGAATGCACGAAGAAAGTATAGAATGGACTGCATTTACCTGTCCTAAAGGACATTTCAAATGGTTAGTAATGTCATTTGGATTAAAGACAACTCCACCAATCTTTCAAAGAAAAATGGATAGTATATTTAGAGACTATAAAAGATTTGTCCTAGTATATGTAAATGATATATTAGTATTTAGTAAAGATATGAAAGAACATTTAGGACACCTACAGAAGTACGTATTTAGATTTTTCGTAGAAAATGGAATAATAATTAGCAAGAAAAAGATAGAACTATGTAAAAACCATATAAACTTTTTAGGAGTAGTGCTAGGAGATGGCAAAATAAAATTGCAACCTCATATAGCTAAAAAGGCCTTAGAAATGCCAGATAAACTAGATAATGTTAAAGAATTATAAAAATTCTTAGGAATAGTAAATTATGCTAGAAGTTTTATAAAAGACTTAGGAAAAATAAAGTGCCATTGTATTCAAAAACGGGATCAAATGGTCAAAAACACTTTAATACAGAAGATATTAGATTAGTACAGAAAATTAAAGAAAAAATAAAAAATATTCCAGACTTAAATATGCCCCTAGAAACAAACTATTTAATTATAGAAAAAGATGGAAGCTTCGAAGGATGGGGAGCAGTATTAAAGGCAAAACCAAATAAATATAGTAATAAAAGTAAAGAGAAGATATGTGCTTATCAAAGTGGTAAGTACCGAGAAAAAGGAAATATGAGTAGTATAGACGCCAAAATTTTAGCTGTAATATATGGCCTAAATAGTTTTAGATTATATATAAAATAAACCGAGAAATATTGGTAAGCTATAGTCAAATTCTATCAAAAAATTAATGATAAAAGTAGCAGTAGACGAAGATGGTTAAACTTTATGGATACTATTTCAATTTATAATTTAACATTCGAATATATAAAAGGAAAAGATAATAACCTAGCGGACCAATTAAGTAGATTAAAAATCACATCTAATTGATTTTCTATTTGAACAAAGATGAGACCATCAAGTTCTCGGACACAGACAAGGGAAAAGGCATAGCCTCAACCCAAGACCCTTACAGACAAAAGGTACTAGGTAATCTTCATTTTAGACCTACATGTTCATTAGACAAAAACGCCTTAGAAAGAATACATTTTGGAACCAATAATTTAGTATTTTTCCCGCCATCTAATTTAACTTTTAAGGTATTACCAGAATATGTAATAGACAAACAACAGACATGTTTAGTAGACAATTTATGGATATCACATAACAAAAAAGACTCTTGTCATTTTGTAGCCACTCTAAATGCACTTTGTCGCATTTTTACGTACAAAAATCTAGATAAGAAATTTAAATTTTATGTTGTAATCCATGGTAGAACTAATGGTATTTTCCAGCACGGATAGAAGTTTTAGATTCTATTAAAGGTATAAGAAAACCTTTTTTTAAAGGCTTTAATGATTTCACTGAGGCATTAGACTATGCTAGAGGAGTGTTGGGTCCAAACTACTATATTTCTCCAGCTCTCAAACAAAATCCAGATAGAGCCCCTCAGTACAATATACAAAAAGACATAGACAAGGTGATTTTTTGCGATCACTGCTCTACTATGACTGAGACCGTCAGAAGACTTAACCAGCAGAAAGAGACACTCATCCAAGAAAAAATGAAACTCTTGGAACAAGCAAGACTGTTAGAACAAAGACTACAAGCAGTTAAGTTCGAATTAGTACAATCCCAGAATTCTCCATCTCAGACAAAAATGGATGAGATGGGTGTGCATTCCCCAATGAATGCAAATAGATCCCCCGTATCGGATAAAGATACAAATAGTTGGTTCAAACGGTCGGTAAAGACTCATCAAATCCGTTGATGGTCGTCACTTTGCCAAAAAGTGAAGATGAGGGATGTTCCTCTCCAGACAAGACGAAGACTACCAAAGACACTGACGCAAGGAGCTACTTCTACCAAGAAAAGCATACTTGCAAAAAAGAAAAAAATGACAACATAGAAAGTAAAGTTAAAGAGACGTTGGAAAGATTTTTCCAAGCAAAAGCAGAACAAGACAAGCATATAATCAAGAACCCTATTCCAGAATTATCGCCAAGTCCAAGAATGTCACCAGTCCATAGTTCAGAAGAAGGAGATATGGTAAATTTCTAGAATAGTGCATTTCAAGATTCACAAGACCCAAACGACGGCGATTCGGGAATGAGTTTTAATTCTATTGCACTACATAATTTAGACACATATATATATATATATATATATATATATATATATATATATATATATATATATATATATATATATATATATATATATATATATATATATATATATATATGTATATGTATAGTATATATATATGTATATGTATATATATATGTATATGTATATGTATATGTATATGTGTAACGGAAAATAATCGAGCAAAAGTAGTGGAGGAAATAGTATGATAAGACAAAAGACGAAAATTCGTTGAATAAAAGCAACGGCTAGAAGACATTTGCGTAAAAGGGAACTTTATTAAAAGTAGCTTTAATAAAGCAGCCACAGTAAATGGATAGATCAGCTAAAAGACAAGTAAATAAAGTTTTCTTTTGAAAAACGTTCACGTGACGATGGGGCCCAAAGAACACCCAGCTGAACTCAAAAGATTCTTCAACATTTTGAAATTCGGAGTTAAAGTCCGCCAGACGCCTATAAATAGCAGCATTTGTGGAGAAGCAAAGACATCACCAACAAGAGCACCAACCACCTCTCTCTAGAAAACTTCCATATTCCCCTTCTTTTTCATCAAATGCTCCAATCCCTTGCCCAAATCAAAAACTTGTGTAATATAAACTCCTATTGTAAAATAATATTAAGTTTTTAATAATTACCCCTAGTGTGAAGTAGTTTTTTAGGGGTTCCCGAAAGGGAAAATCTCTATTTTCAAACCATGTAAGTTTATTTACTATATTTTCTCGTACTAATCTCCCTATTATGTAAATTATTTTGTGATTATTACGTTTAAGTAATTACTTCCTTATCATCATGAATTTGTTATTCTTAGTATATGGTTATTCTCTTAACTTTTGGGAGATAGATAGATGGATTAATTATAAATTCCTAGGTTTTAAAGTGAGGAAGTACCGTTTTAATATCCAAATGATAAAACGATGTTAATTTTACTTTGTGGTTAAAGAAGACTGTTATTAAGAACAAAGGAGATTATTTCGAAAACTTAATACTGTTGTATAATTATTCAGTTCTTCTATATAAGTTGTGTCTAAATAATTAATGTGTTCGGTAAGGAACTTTCTTGAGCTTCTAAGGTTTACTAGTCTTTTTCGAGTAATGTAGATTATATTATCAATTCTAGCATAGTGAAAACTTATATGTTTAGCAAAATGGTGTTGTCTCATTAACTTTTGTCTAACAAGAGGTATATTTTTATTATTCTTCTATGAAAAAGGTCTTCTTCATATAGTCTTAGATGTATGTCTCTTGTATTACATCTATTACCTCACTTAACTCGTTGGTTGTTTTTCATCTAGGTGTTCTTCTACTTAAAATTATTGATAAGAAATTATTACCTATTCTATTATCCTAAAAACTTTTTTCTCTTGGTCTTTCTTTCCATTCTGATCCTCCTTCGTTTCTTGATCTAATTGGAAGAAGGTCCATTTTTGTGCTTTTCTAGTTATTTTGACTTTTTCTTTTTTTAGGTGTTATTTCTACTTTTTTTAATTGGTCTATTAATTTTTCAACTTCTTTATTTTTAGAGGTCTCTTTATTTTTCTCTTTTTTTTGTTCACTTAACAACCGAACGCGCTCACTTATTAATTCTAACCTTGGTACTATTATTTCTATTTTCTTTATTATTTCTAATATTAATGAAACTATAGTAATATTTTGTTGTAGTGTTATTTGATCCGATTTACTATTAATCCCATATATAATCTTTATAGTTTTTATTTGTAAAAGTATAGGCTTTTCTATTAATTTTGAGGCTTCTTCTTAAGCTAAGGTTGGTTTACTCATGAAAGAGTGATTTCTTTTAGTTTTTCTACTGTCTTTTTTAATTCTTTAATATCACTAGTTAAAATTTCTACCTGTTGCGTTATCTTAGAGACTATTTGGGTTGTCTTTAGTTCTATCTCTTTTGATTTTTCTGTAATAACTTTAACTAACTTTTCTATTTCCGTCTTTGTAGGTAATTTTTCTAGATTAAATTTGTTAACTAGAGTCTGGACTTTCTTTTCTAATTCTAATTCTTGTATTTTTAAGTAATCGAGATTTTGTTCTAATTTTTCGAAAGTTTTCTTTTGCTTAGTCTGGGATGCTTCTACCACCTCTAATATTCTAGTAATGTCTTTATTATTTTCTTGTATTTTTTCACTAAAATTTATGACTAAATCTACTAATGTGTTCAACTGTTTGTCTTCACTATGTAATATATGGTCTCCGTTATTGAAATTACACTTTATAATACTATGATCTTTTAATGCTGTATATTTCTTTTTTGGGTATATTCTTAAGTCTAAGTATTCTAGATTTTTTAATGTATCTATTTTTCTAGCTTTATTTATTACCCTAACGGAATCTTTATTTTACAAATTTTCTTCTGGTACTCTATACTAGTTGTAAGTCTTTCTATATCTTCTCTTATACCCTGTAATTCCCACGTTATAGCAGAGATTGTCTCTTCATTAATCTGACTTTGTAAGAGTCTATTATTTATTAGTGATGATAATGTTTCTGAATTTATTATTTGTAAATATGCACTTAAGGCTTTTTCTATTTGTCTATATTCTCGTCTTTTCTCTATATCTCTATATAAATACCAATGATTGATAGCTATCTGTCTAACAAAGGGTAGTGTTTTCATACAATTAATATGGTCTAAATCGCTTTTGGTTCTTTGAGATCTTTCTAGATTTTATATATCCTAGTAACTTATATTCTAATCCTGATATTATATCTATTAATTCTTGTAGTCTTAACTGATTTTCTTTGGTACTACTTAATTTAATATATTCTGGGTATAGGTTATTTAATTCTTGTTTGACTTTTAAATAATGATCTTGCATCTATTAACCTAAAGGCATAAACTTTACTTTTTGTTCTAGTTGTCTAATATAGTCTTCAGTTCTAAATATCTCGTCGTTGGTAAAATGAATTTCCTAAAAGAGATTATTTCAAAAACTTAATACTGCTGTATTATTATTCAGTTCTTCTCTATAAGTTGTGCCTAAATAGTTAATGTGTTCGGTAAGGAACTTTCTTGAGCTTCTAAGGTTTACTAGTCTTTTTTGAGTAATGTAGATCATGCAATAGTGAAAACTTATATATTTAGAAAAATAGTGTTGTCTCATTAACTCTTGTCTAACAGTAGGTACAGGTGCTTGCTTTCTTCTTCTAGCAGAAAAAGGTCTTCTCATATAGTCTTAGATGAGTCTTAGGTTCCAAAAATCTTCTCGCTCTGATACCAATATTAGAGGGGTAGTAAATTTTTCAATAAGTTCTTTCAATAAGAAAAGTTCAAAGGACAAAGCAGGAAATTAATGTTGTTTTCAAATAATTTTTTAACAATCTTACTCGGTACTTCCAGTCTCCAAATATACTATCAATTTTTCTTTGAAAGATTGGTGGAGCTGTCTTTAATCCAAATGACATTACTAACCATTCGAAATGTCCTTCGCACGCGTAAATACAGTCATTCTATACTTTCTTCATTGCATTCTTACACCCCAATATCCCGATTTACAATCAAATTTACTAAAGATCTTTTTACTTTGTATTCTATTTATTAGTTCTGTTTTGTCTGGTAACTTATATCCATCTGTTCTGGTATTATCATTATGTCTTTTGTAATTTATTACCATTCTAGTTTTTCCTCGTACTATCTCACTATGATTTCTTACCATAAATGCGGCAGATCTATGTTTAGAAGTAAATCTTCTTATTACTCCTAAATTTAATAATTCTTTTATTTGTACTTTAAAGTCTTCCACATCTTGTTAGTTGCTTATCGAGGCTATTTTAATTATATATTCCTGATTTATTATGTCTAATTTACACACAATTTTGTTATTTTTCCAATGTTTGAAAGGTTTTTCTCCTATAATTTCTATCTCATCTAGTATTCTTATTATATTATCTAAATCTTTTTGTTTTTTTATTACTCCTATCCTTTCTATCCCTGTTTTAAAATTATATAATTCTATTTCTATGTCTATTAAAGTATAATTTTTCCTATTAGATTATCGTCGTCTAATATTTCTTCTTCTTCTAGAATTAAATTCTTTATTTCTCTTTTGCTTTTTACAACATGTATTGTTGTCTTCGACAATCCTTACAACAACTCTCTTCTTCTTTTGGTGTTTATTTGGTCCGGAGGAGATCTTCGTATGTCCGATTCTAATTTCATGAGTTTATGAGCTTGTATTGCATGTTAGTAATATTATTTAGAAAAATTACTCCATCTCTTATAATCATGCATTTTTTATACTTAATGCGACTCTGTCCAGTCACGAATCTTGTTATACTGTTCATCTCTTTCTCTTAACCTTTGTTCTTAATAATGCTTCTTTAACCACACCCCAAGAACTACCAACATCGTCCTTATCACTGACATTAAAACGACCTCTTTAAAACCTAGAATTTACAAGTTAATACATCGAGGTTATTAAGAAGTTAAGAGAATAAACATATACTAAGAATAACAAATTCATGATGATAAGGAAGTAATTACTTAAACATAATAATCACAAAAATAATTTACATAATAGGAGATTAGTACGTAAAACATAGTAAATAAACTTACATGGTTTGAACAAGGAGAGAGGTTTCTCTTTCGGGGAATCCCAAAAAACTACTTCA
>NC_081349.1:51702953-51863609 GCF_029784015.1 Lycium ferocissimum | reverse complement strand
ATATTCGATAGCAAAGTGAATTCCCCTCCGGGGAATCAATTGCCCTTAAATACTGGGGAATTTCTTTCCCTTTGGGACATACGGGTGGGTTCGCCTAGGATCGAACAATATGATAAATACAACCCTTTACGATCATGTTTCCTTACCACACGAGGTAGGGGGGGAAATAAACCTACCTACCGGCGAAGGCATGTATTACCTTTTCATTAAACTATCTCTTTTGAAGCGGCGAACCGTCACTTTGTTCTACAATCAACGTTGGCATAACAAGAAGCCAACAAGTCCATACCCATAGTAACATCCAAATCTACTATATCTAACTCGATTAAGTCTGCTACGGTATGGTGATTACAAATCATAGCTACACACATTCATGTATACTCATCTAGATATCCTTTGGGTCTCCAGCCAGTTGTGAACCTCAAAGGGCCTAATCGTCTCGGGTTCTATCTATCACGACCCGAAGGAGAGGGCCCGGGCACCCCCCGGCCTACCAGCGAACACCACTAATCATGCTTTCATCTCATAATCATAAACACGGGTGGACCATGAGGGTCATCAGATGGAAATCTGCTAGATCATATGAGAAATATACTGAAAAGGAATGAGCCCAAAAAGACATACTATATAACTATACTGGACAAAATGTACAAGTCGACAAAGCCATCATAGATGACTATACAACAAAAATGTGGGCGAGGGGCCGCGCAGCGTCTAACTATACCATCGCGCCTACAAGCCTCTGACAATAGATTGCATGACATAACAAGGTCGGAGCGAGGACGCCGTACCCGTATGTGCACGAAATATAATGTGCCCCGAAACACGACGACAACTGGGAATAAAGTGCTCCCGATATCGGTGACAGCAACCTACGGAGGTGGATCGTCAACCTATCTGCCTGAACTTGCGGGCATGAAACGCAACGCCTCCAGAAAAGGGACATCGGTACGGACAAAGTATTGAGTATGTATGGCATGAAAGTAACACGAGGGACACATAAACGTAATAGGATGAAATAAATGCAACCTGTATGTCTGAACTGCCTCTGAGGGCCAATGATATGCATAAGTACTATACATATACATATATATGCGTATATAACGCCTGATTATACATATCGATATACATATATAACGCCTGTCAAGTCGACGGGCATCCTATTATATCATATCGGCCTCTATTGGCATCATCGTCCTCTGACCAGGCGGGCATCATCGTGTTCATGTATTCGATTGATTCGGTGGTAGTGCGTGTATAAAGCCGTAACTTTCCCCATACCCCATATAGATAATACATAATATACTCCTATATAATTGTCACGACCCAACTAGTGGGCCATGACGGGTACCCGGAGCTGGCTACCGAGCACCACTCATCATGCTATCTATCGTACTCAACAGGGATATATATCATTTTCAATATAGAACTTGCCATAAACCAATTTTCGAATCTCCCAAGACATGTATATATGTATAAGCCTACGAGGCTACAAAATGATGTACAACATACCTTCGAAAAAGTCTCGCAACATCTACAACCCGCATATAAGTATCTACGAGCCTCTGGCCGAAGTACGAAATCATGAGGGCGGGACAAGACCCGCCATGCCCAAATATATACACAATATACCCATAAATGCGACTCGAAGTAATTAGTACTCTCGCAAATCTGCCCGATGGAGTAGGCTCCTAAGCGTCTGCCTTTAGTCTCGCCCCGGTCTGCTCGTGGCCGTGAGCACGGTTGCCTATAAAAGAAAAGGACGTCAATACGAACAATGTACTAATTATGTAAGGCATATATGATAACACAATAAGGAAAAATAGAAGGCATAAGAAGAAAGGATAAGCTATGCGCTTGCGCTACGGAGCGGAATCATGCATGCTCACTTTTACCTTTAAAACATATAACATATACATATATAAACTGTCTGAATCAACAATATCATTAGCCTACGTCCGGGGTAATCATCTCACGCCGCCCACTAGTGGTGTCTGCCCATGCCATATAGACACGGTGTAATAAGCCGCCCGCCTTAGCGGTGCTGCCCGGCCATATAAGCACGGTGTAATCATCATCATATACTTAACATGAAGCATGCATAAGAGCTCAAGTAAAAGTCATAACTCTATCGGAGTGACGTAAGGTCGGTAACCTCCTATTATCTTATGGAACAGTCATAATCATCATGTCTCACCTCGAAGGAACTAGCATTGTGAGGTGAACCTACCAATGATGAATAATAACCAAGGAAATCATACATCAAAATCATTAATCTCATAATAACATCCTTTCATAAGCTTTAGAATCTCGGGACATAGAATTATCATTATCATTGACATTATCATAACACATCTCTTATCTGCATCTCATGCAAAGCTCTTAATGATCATAGACTTGTAATTTTCGGAATGTAAGAAAGTTATGAAAAGATAGGGGAAGTCATGTTATAGGAATCATGCCTTAGAAAAGAAGGGACTAGCCTTACATACCTTTACGTCTCTTCAACTTTATCGACTAAACGCTTTCCTTCTAAGCTCACGATTCTACATTCAAGAGAATGTATACTAAGATTAAACAACCGGAAACATACTTAAGCTTAAGCTAAAGGAACTAAGAGCTAATGAAAATTGGGCGACATTTCTTTTTTTTTGACAACTTCCTCCATAAAATAAGACAACTCCAAAACATCAATCACTACAAAAAAAACTGGTTTTAGCGACGGACGAAATCCGTTGCTAAACCACCCAAATCCGCCGCTAAAGTTTAGCACGGTTAGCGACGAATTTAGGTCGTCGCTAAAACGCTCGTAGCTAAGCTTTTAGCTACGAAATTTTGGCATCCGTCGCTACATTTAGCAACAGATTAGCGACAAAGAATTCCGTCGCTAACCTTAGCGACAAAAATTTCCGTAGCTAATACATATAAAATTCGTCGCGCATTTGGTTGTTGATTTCGTCGCCGAGATATATTAGCTACGGAATTTCCGTCACTATTCCGTCGCAATTTATATAATATTGTTTCTAAAATACTATATTTATTACATATTTAGCTATGGCAAAAACCGTCGCTATTTTTCGCTAATATACTCTTATATATTATCCGAAATCCTTGTAGAACATATTAAATGAAAGTAGTAATTCAACAAACATTACAAGAACCCGATTTCATATAAATAATTTGAAGATTAACAATCAGATTCAAAATTACATAAATCCTAAAGCATCAACAACGTTCATAATTGTTGTTTAACTAATAGAATAGAGCCTGAAAGACAAAGCTAACTAATGTGGTGTTGGAGAGTGATGTTCATCGGGATCGAAAGTAGGACCCAAGGTCATAATAGTGTTTCCTTTGAGACCCAAGGACATAAACGCTTATCTTCATCTCTCCTCCCACGGTCTCGTAATATATCCAAGTTGCAACGTCCATCTACTCCTATTGAGATCTCTGTTACTCTAATAATTCATGAGCTATATCCTGTAAATAAAAGAAAATGAAAAGCTTAAAAAAAATTGGACATTCAATTTATCCAACAAAAAAGATATGAATATGTCATCTATATGGGTCAATAAGATCACATACTATTTTATTGCCAAAAAAAAAAAAAAAAGATCACAGAATATTTACTTCGTGCACAATCCAAGATCGATCACCATGTACAAAAAGATTTTCCACCATAGCTATGTATATAAATATGCAAATGTATCAGAGTTCGCCGGACCGAACAAAATTTGTATAAGCAATTAATTTGGTATCATAAAATTTGAGTCTACTACTGATTATTTTTTGTCTTAGTACTCTTCCATCTATGGCCATGCATTATGTCAAGAAATACACTTTAGAGTTTAGATTGGAAGATTTAAACAAAAGTACAAGCACTGGAAACCCAAAGGACCAAACAAAAAAACTTTTTACTAGTCTTTACCCTTCTTAGCGATGAAGTCTTACAGCGTAAGCACAGAACTTAATATATTTAGAGAAAATCACACGCTACAGAGCATGGAAAATGTAATAAATTATTCAAACTTTCTTTTTAATAATCTCTAAGCAAATCAAGCAGGTTCAACAAAAATTTGAAGAACAAAGCATTAGAATTATTCCCCAAAGTTATAGCGGTGGACTGTGGTAGTTAATTAAACAAGCATTAGAAGTTCGTGAAAAGCAATGTGGACATCGCATTCAGCAAAGTGTCAAAGGTCTAAGTAACGCTAGAAGCTTTGACCCTCCCTTAAATTTTCACACCTACAAGTACATGCTCAAGCAAAATGTACTGCTTCTTTTATTCTCAAATTATAAGAGACTTTGAAATATATGTCATACTTGTCATTTGAAGCACCTAATTACTTCAGATTCCATTTTAAACAGAAATAATGAAATTAATACATTGTATCTTCTAAAATACATCATCTTAAATAAAGAACAGCCTGTCTGTTACAAAAGACTTTGTTTCGCTGGTATTGGAGCTCTAAATTGTCGAAGCAGAACTCATTCAACACTATCAAAAAGTTAGATATGTGTTTGATTAAATGTAAAGTTGAGATGTATTACCTGAACTGTTAAGCAATGTAATTTCAAAATCATACTTCAATAATAGCCATCAACATAAAAGTAACTCTAGAACACCCCCATAAAGCTCATTGATTCCAACAATTGAAACCTCGCTGCCAATAGCAAATCAATTTTTAGCATCAGTTCAAATTTTTTAACAAAGACACACACATATACTTGACTATGTTTGGTGAGAAAGATCTTTCAGAATAATGGGACTATAAACCAACAAACATAAGAAGCTACCGATAGTGACAGAGCAGCCCGTGTGAGTCCAAGTGGCTTCTTCACTCCTACCACCACAACGTGTTTTGAAATTATTTCCGACTTTTCAACACACTTAGGATCTTCTCAAAGACATGTTTACTTGTCATCTTCCGTTTCTGTGAACTAAATGCAGCAAATCTCTTCCACGTGCAGTATTTTCGATTTGAAAATTATATTAAGTTCTTAAATGAGGTCTTGTGCAAATAATAGGGCTTGAGTTCAAGAAACAAAATGACATTACCATAGCTTCTTCTATCTTCTTGCTTGTTGTTTATCAAAATATGAATATATTCGTTTACTTAGAAGATTAAGCATATGCCTTAGTTTCTAGTGTCTAGACCATGAGAATGCTCAAACATAGAAATTACAGATCACATAAATCAATGCCAAAAGATGTGCAATATATCTAATCTAGACTTCAAAGTGAAAGAGGAGACTAATTAACTTGACTATGAGCACACAATTGCCAAGAAAACAACATGGTCAAGTGTAACTAAATGGCATATTCCTGCGGTTTCATCACTGATTTAGTCACAACATATATCACAGTGCAGGTAAAAAGATCCAAATAATGCCCTCATCACCAATCGCTACACTATCATATGGTACGACTTCAGACACTCACAGGTGTTTAGCTAAAACAATCCCAAACTTGCACATGATTTAGTTCGCAAAACATAAAAACAATCTTGATTCCAAGGATCGATATTTTCAGTGGACCCATCATTCAAACAGTTGTGGGCGTAAAATCTTAGCGATTTAATATGTAACTGTAAATGTATTGCACCCTCCCAAATTCAATGCGAAATATAGCTAACAGGTGCACAGTGATTCAAACAATACTCAGACAAGTAAGAAGGATAAGAATTGCACTACATAACATAGACCACAAAGGATAAGTTCACCAATTCAGCTCTAGGGAAAACTGAGAAGGATCTGAGAGAGCAAATAATGAGAAGAGAGGGGAAAGGATCTTACCTGGTAGTCTTCTGCGATCTGAGAAGGAGAGGGATGGCCAGAGCTGGATAGGGGTGTGGAGTGATTTATTCTTCTTCTAGTTTGTGTGATTCAGTAGCAGAATTCCCATGAAGCACTAAATAATGCAATTTTCAAGTTCTAACCAACAACAAATCAATGTCTAATGCCAAAAGTTTACAGCAGTAACTCAAATTTATCTTAGAAGCTTGCAGCTACTTTCCAATTTTAATAAACTTGAGATCTTATTGTCCTTCAAGGGTCCTAGCTAGAGTAATATTTTGTATATTAAGAAGCTCTAATTTGTTAAAGTACAACATACCTCTGATATCTAATGTTTGAACCACTCACTGAAAGATTAATAACTTCTGTCACCACTCATGCAATTTCGCCCAAAACATGCAAAACAGGAGAAATTTATCCACACCGGTTATGAAACTAGAATTAATACCTCCTCAGCCATCCATACTCTTGTACATCCAACCACGTTCTAGATTATCCATGTTTCTATTTTGTGCTGAAATAAACAATAAAATTAGAGTTCTTGTCTTTTAATAAGTAAGACAATCAAAGTGTTTTCTAAAGGAAGAACAAGTTGAGTTTAAAAAGAAGACTTTAAAGTTTCAAATCACACAATGCCTAATCGGAATCTTTACCAGTTAAATTAGGTACAAACAAGAAAGGAAGAAATTCAAAAGGCAAGCTAAAACTATATATCTGAATGAGTCAAAGTAAACTATGGGGCAGTTAAATTACACTTACTATATGAATGCAATTCCTATTTTCTTGAATAAACATCAAGAGCCAGCTTCTACATTTCTAATATTCTTCTAAGAATATACCAATCAATAATACAAAAAACTACTACCCGCAGGTCAAAAAACTAGAATCACAAACCCTGATATGAACTACTGACGACATTGTTGATTCAATGAACAGTTTTCACTGTCAAAATTCCTTAACTTTATCAGGCTACACAACGTCTTCTTTCTAAACTTAACCTGTCCAAATGAGCATAATCGTGAAATGTTTAGCTACAGATTAACTTCCAATCTAGGTTTATGTAAGCATAAAACAGAAAGGTGCATACAAACAACACATTATATAAACATATACATGTGTGAATCTCCCAAAAAAAGATTTTTCAAGGGAGTACTTCACAGCTTCCCACACAAGAAAACACGAAAGAGAATTTCTTTTCTCTCAAAAAAATTGTTGATAATTAAAGAACACCTTTGCTTAGACAAATATAACGAGCTTCTTTTCCCTAATTAGACAACAAAGTCCTGAAAAATATACAATACCTGAAACGGATGAGCTGCCGGAGAGGAACTGCCGGAGAGGCGAACTGTCGGAGAGGACGAACTGTAGGAGAGAGGCGAACTGCCCTAGTATGAAAAGAGGCGAGAGAGAGGTCGTATCTTTCAGACTTTGTTATTTCCGTTGTGCCCTAGAATAAGCTCTTAAAAGGTAGGAATAACTTTGGAATTGTTATGAAATTATGGTTCCGTTTTACTTGAAATATAATCTTTCCTTAGTATGTATAATAGTTCTTCTTTTCTTCGTAGTATTATTAAGTACGCCATTTTCTTATAATTTCGTATATTAAATACATATGTATCACTATAAATAGAGGCATAAATTTTAAGTATGAAATCTGACTTGTATTACGTTTTGGAAGAATAGTAAAAATCTCTCTCTTTTGTCATTCATTTCATGGTTTTAAACTGTTTTAATATTGTGACTTTTAAACTACGTTATATAACGTTATCGGCTATGAGACTCTACCTTGAGCAAATATTTTGAAACGATCAAAGCGCATTGGTTTAAAGATTCGTAGAGCGGTGAGAGTCCCATTCTCAAACCAATTTCCAGGTGGGATATATATCATCACCCATTAGTTGATGGTGATAATCTCTGTGTTACTTATTTTGTTGATTCTAGTGGTGTTAACAATAACTAGATCTGGTGGTATTGAAAAGAAAACTTATTGATACCTTGGAAATATTAATAAGCTACAGACATAGAATTCTTGGATATTACTCCTCGTTTGATGTTCATTGAAAATTTTGTTGCCAAATCTCCATAGTTGTTGGACATTAATTTTATGGTTCTTTGGTTGCCTTCGAGTATCAATGAGAATTAAATCACTTCAAAGGTAATTTTTGTTATCCATTTAGTATTACCTTGTTAAGTTTATGATCACCAGAAGGGACAATATTTTCTATGCATTACTATGGCTACAGTTGAAGATGTGTTAGAGAAAAGTTTCTACATCATATATATGCCTCGATTTACTCCTGAAGTAGCAATATTTTGAAAGAAGCTCTAACCTATTACGGTTTGATATACTTAAGACACGTTCAGATGATTGTGTTCCATTTTTGAAGAATGAGAACTTTTGATAAAAGCTAAAAATACAGATCCATTCCCTGAAGTGAATGTGATAATATTTAGTAAAGCTTATCAATACAGACGTGCTTTTGGTTGTGAAGAAATCACGACTCAACTCCAGAAGAGGTAGAATAATTGAGAAGAAATATTTCGAATATTATATGCTTTACTCCCGAAGTAGTAAACTCATAAAACTGCTCCCGAAGTAGCAAAACTTTGAACTTCTACTCGAAAGTTGTAACCTCCAGGAAGCTCTACTCCCCAGTAGTAGAATTCCGAAATTTACTCTTGAAGTAGTAAATAACTCCGAGATCTACTCCTGAATTAGTAAGACCTTAAAATTTACTCTCGAAGTAGTAAACATTTAAACTTTACTCCCGAAGTGGTAAAACTTTAAACTTTACTCATGAAGCAGAAAGAATCGGTAAAATATTTGAGAAATATTCGAAGCAATATCTTCTTGTGCTTGAGGAAAATAACGAGTTATTGATAAATGTCGTATTTCAAGCACATTTAAATAATCGAGTTTCATTCCCACGAAGTGAATGAACTAATACCACAACTTTGTCTCTGGAGAGATAAAATACAAGGAATATACATGTTATTTTGGTGGTATGAAATTAAGACATAGCACACGTACATGTCATCGTACGCGAAACATCTTAAATAATTTTATCAAAATATCATTCTAAGGAAAAGGGAGCGAGTAGAATGGTTTGCTATAACCACGTTAATACATTATTGGTTAGTTGTTATTGATTTCCTCGAAGGAAATAACAATTAATGTATTTTCCCCGAAGGAATTAATAACTATATGGTTGCCTCTTTGATACAAAATGATCAGATGTTAATGATGAATCTCCCAGAAGGAGATGTTTAAAATATTGAAGTTTAGAATTCAATATTTATTTCGTGACACCGATAGTGTCGAAATTTACTTTCATGGTACCAAAAGTATTTAAGAAATATTTGGTAATAGAAATTAATGATCAAAGGCTCCGGAAGAGCTAATTATTTATTTGCAAGTATCATGACACTAGTGTCCAAATAATATACGATCATGATAAATAAATTGAAGTCTCTTGAAGATGTTATATATGATAATACCATTCATCGTAGATCGTAATTGAGTACGATCGGAACAACGTAGTAGACTGAAGTTTACTAACAATAAAAATGGTTATCATATTGAGACTACAAATGATCGGAATATTAAATATCTTCAAGTTACTACGGGTAAGAAATACACATGAGAAATTTTACCCGAGCATGATGAGATCACATACCACGATAAACTAGAAGTTTATTGATATATATTTCATGCGATGAAACCGAAGTTTATTAAAAGAAATAGCACTTGTCATAGTAAACTTGAAGTTTACGAGTACGGATAATTTTATCGAGTTGACAAGACCATTTTGATTGTCGTCACGATTTAAATCGATGTGCTAATTGAGTATTAAAAACATATTGAAGAACTGAAGATTCTTGAATTTGTTTGTGTTGCTTGTTCTCGGGATAAGTTGATTACACCAATGTTAATGTTTTGGGCTGAATCCCAAAGTTCTGAAAAATATAAAAGGTGAATGTAGGCCCCTTCACTTTGTAATGTGATGTCTTAAATAGATGCATCTATGAGACGGTCACATGTATGTTTATTGTCAATGGCAGTTTGACATTTCGAAGTTGCTTCTTTCAAATGATTGAGTTGGAAGCACAATTTTCGAATATGTAATCAAGACAATCATCTTGATAATCTTTGGTTTATATCTAAGTTGGTTTGGCACTAGATGCCTCCATATCTGACTAAACCATTGCTTATGAGAACGAGTTTCGGATGTTGGTCGAGATATGATATATTGCATACAACGACGCAACATGCTTCGGATCAATAAATTTTGATAAATTCTCCCCTCGTATTTGGTTCGGGGTCGGGAACTAGATATTTACATCTTTTAGCATTTGATGTGCGGTACATGATTAATGGATATACCATGATGCACACGGATGGATTTTCCCAAAGAAAATGGGGACATATGTCACTAAAATAAAGGAGAGAATAAAAAGCGGCTAAAAATATGTTGTGAATTATCATCGGTATGATCCTCGGATAATTCAAGTCAAATCTTTGGAAGCATTTCTTGACAACTATTTCATATTTCATACGAAATGCTTCTAATGTCCACTGAAGGACGAGTCTATAACATGCATGGAGCATGGTAGACCAATCGGTTCCAAATATAATAATCCTTGAAAAAGGAAGGAGCAAATGATCATAATAAGGAGGCAAAGTGCTCTTGAAGAGCTACGACATAACACTTCATGAAACCTTATGAGAGGTTCGAGGGTACTGAAAATAATGAAGTGATGAGATCTCGGTGAGTTATGTCGAATTGCGAACCGATACAAAATGATATCTTGTCGACGATATCTTTGATACAATATGGCGCAATATTGTATAAGATTGTGAGGATACGATACTACGTCTCTTAAAGCATGTTGACGTAGAAATAATTACCAAATAAAATGATGCATCTTGGTAAACGTAATGTTTTATTGGACCGACGGTCAAACATCGAAAAATGTCACATTATTTATGCGATGGATCTTTGTCACGACCCTATGTGGCTTACTTGATGAAATTTAGATGAAAATTCTGAAAGGATATAAAATGCCTGAAGCATTTGGTTTAAAGTCTCGAAATGTATTCAATCGATTACAAGATCATTATATGGTTTAAAACAATCAGGGTGCATATGGTATAATCGCTTATGTGAGTACTTGATAAATGAAGGATATACAAATGATGCCATTTGTCCATGTGTTTTTATTAAGAAAACAAAATCAGGGTTCATTATACTTGCTGGTTATGTTGATGACATAAATCTCATTGGAACTCGGAGAAGAAATAAAAGCGATTGAATATTTGAAGGAAGAATTTGAGATGAAAGATCTCGGAAAGACAAAACTTTGTCTTGGTACGCAAATTGAACATTTCACAAAAGGGATCTTTATCCATCAATCTGCTATA
The DNA here is from genome assembly GCF_029784015.1 of Lycium ferocissimum. NCBI lineage: Eukaryota > Viridiplantae > Streptophyta > Magnoliopsida > Solanales > Solanaceae > Lycium > Lycium ferocissimum. The sequence goes on along the minus strand of NC_081349.1, from coordinate 51,852,391 downwards.
TAGAGAAAGTTTTAAAACGGTTTTACATGGACAATGCGCATCACTTTAAGTACTCCGATGATTGTTCGCTCACTTGAAGTGAGTAAAGATCCGTTCCGACCTCGAAGAAAATGAAGAGCTTCTTGGTACTGAAGTACCATATCTTAGTGCAATTGGTGCACTTATGTATCTTGCTAACGCTACGAGGAGCCTGACATAGCATTCTCTGTTAATTTGCGGCATGATATAACTCTTCTCACTACACGAAGACATTGGAACGGAGTTAAGCATATATTGTGATATACGAAGGAACTAGCGATATGGGTGCATTTTATACTAACAAAGGTAGTACGGATCTTATTGGTTATGCGGATGCGGGTTATTTATACGATCCACGTAAAGCTCGATCTCAAATAGACTATCATTTTACATGCGGAGAATGCTATATCTGGTGATCCACAGACGGATCCATTGTTGCTACTTTCGAATCATGCTTTGAGATAATAGCTATTCATGAAGCAAGTAGAGAATGTGTGTGGTTGAGATCGATGATACATTTCATCGAGAGAAAGATGTGGCTTGAAGTGTGATACAAAAATACCCACGTATTATATGAAGATAATGCTTGCATGCATAGCTCAATTAAAGGGAGGATTTATAAAAGGAGATAGAACGAAGCACATTTCACCAAAGTTATTTTTCACACTGCAGATCTCCGGAAGAATGGTGATATTGATGTGCAACAAATCCGTTCAAGTGACAATCCTGTGATTTGTTCACCAAATCTTTGCCAACTTCAACTCTTGAGAAGATGATATTCAAGATTGGAATGCGAAGACTCAGACATACGAATCTTAGTCTTCGTCGGGGGAGTGAAATACGCGTTGTACTCTTTTTTCCTTAACCAAGTTTTGTCCCGTTGGGTTTTTCTTGGTAAGGTTTTTAATGAGGCAACTCTCAGCGTATTACTAGATATGTGTACTCTTTCTCCTTCATTGAGGCTTTTTCCCCACGGGGTTTTGAATAAGGTTTTTAACGATGCACGTCATCATGGACATCCGAGTGTTATGAAATTATGGATGTCCGTTTCACAAATATAATGCTCATTCCACCATGTTAATGGTTCTTCCTTTTTCTTCCACCGTAATGGCCCTCATTTTCTTCCACCATTTCATATATTAAATACATATGTATCACTATAAATAGAGGCATAAATTTTCATATGAAATACACTTGTATTACATTTTGGAAGAATAGTAAAAATCTCTCCTCTTTTGTCATTCTATTTCTATGGTTTTCATCCTTTAATATTGTGACTCTTTTAGCTTCATTTTATAACAGGAATTTAATTTTTTAAAATATTAGCGACGGGATTTTTCCGTAGCAACTGATCTAAATGTTTTGATGACTAAAATATGACTAGCTACGGATATTCCGTTGGTAATTCCGTCGCTACATTTTACTAAATTTTGTTGCTCGCGCCTTTTGTTGCTAATTTTGTAGCTAAAACGGAGGCGTGTAAAATTAGCAACGGATTTGAATTTTCGTCGCTAATCCGGCTCTATGTTAGATGCCAAAATTGTGTATTTGCTTTTTGGGCTACATAATTGCAATTTGGTCGCTAATTCGTCGTTATCTAGCGACGGAAATCGGTTTGTAGCTAATATCCGTCGCTAAACCCAATTTTTTTTGTAGTGAATAAGAGCACCCATAATATCATAATCAATAGATTCTTCAAGTTAAACATTGTTTACTTCTCAAATCCACCTTTAAAATCATCCATAACCGTAACTATAATACAACATCATATTTATTCTTCACATAACACTTCCTCAACGTCATTAGCATCATTTATAATGAGATTATACTCATCTCATACTTAAAGATCATAATTCACATTAACTTACTGCTCAAAATACCATTTTCTCCATATTTGAACTCATATTCTACTTTCTTCTCTAACCCAAGTCCTTCAACCCCTCAATACTCTTAATAACATGAAATGAGCATGAAACTCACCTTTGATGATGTAGGAATGGACTTTGGATGAAAATACTTCACTTGGAGAAAAACCCCACTTCAACACCACAGAGATTCTTGGTTTCCACAAACCCTAGAGAGCCTCCTTGCACTTGATTCTACTAATTTTTGGTATTTGATCTTTGATTTACCTTGGATTTATGCTAGAGAAGTGTATGGAATATTCTAGAGCTTTCAACACTTGTGGGGAGAGTGAAATCTTAAAAATAAGGGCAGGGGTCACTTATTTATAACTGGAACTGGAAAGTTCTGGTGAAGCGGTTCGACGAGCAGGTCGACACGTCGACCGTCCGTCGACTTGCTCCATCAACTTACGCCTGTAAATCTCTGATTGTAGAAAACACAGGGACGGTGCATATCGATAGTCCGTCGACAGTGACTGGTGTCTGCAGAATTTTCCTGATTCAGTTCAGATTTCATCAATTCGATCCGTTCAACTTATAATCCTGTAAATCACCAAGAATATCTGCTGGTACATTTGTACACGGGGCAAGACACTCTCTACCTTAACTTTCTCCAACAAGCTTTCTTCTCTCTCCTTAATGTCTTTGAAATCTTAATTAGAATCATTAAGTATCCCTTCTTACTTGTAGGGACACCATATACACCTTAACTTGCGTTAGTCTATTTACCGTGCAACAACCCGAAATTTCGAGGTGTAACAATAATCCTTGTGGCGTGATGTAAGGTCGTTACACCTCAGATCATCATTATGAGATAGCATTTTCATCAACGAGTGACTCAATGAATCGTATTGAATCTGAAGAAAGACGTACTAAACAACATTACTAGAACATGAATCAACATGGACCATCCCTAGCTACTACGAATAGAATCATTATGGAGTAGCGTTACGTTTACGTTTTGTTCATAAGGATCATGCCAAAAGAAGGTTAGCCTTAACATACCTCAATTCGTCAATAAAATCCCACAATGAAACTGTCGGGCTAGTATTCCAATCTCCTTAGTCACTACAGTACAGCTAGCAACCAACAACACATCAACATACCTCATATAAGTCTCTTTAATTCCACATCACTACTCACCCCAAGATTTACATCAAAACAACCCAATATACAACACTTATACACTTTCTTTTTCCAATTATACTAAGTATAACATCCTCCATGCAATCTCAACACCAACTACTATCCTTACAACATGGTTTAGCTTAAAAACATATTAACCATATGGCTTAAGTTAGATTACACCTCAACATAAACTCAAATTCATATTTGAACCTTCACTCCAACTCCTTTCCCTCCAAACCTAACATAACCATTATACAGACTCATAAACATGGAGTTAAGATAGAATATTACCTCAAAACTCAAGAACCCATCAATTCCAAGAGTGCTTCACCTTGAAATATCCTCTAAAACCACTATCAAGAGGAGACAAGCTTCCATAATCACTTTAGAACCTTTAAACACTTGATCTTCTCTTTTGATCCTTGATTTTTCTTAGGAATTGATTAGATATTTTCGGAGAGGGTTTTCTATTGGAGATCAGGGGAAGTAGAGAAAATGAGTTAAAACGATAAGTATACAAAACATGTAAAAAAAAAAAAAAAGATCTGAAACCAACTTAAAATACAGCCAGAAATACTGACCGTATATTTATATACGGTCCGTATATATGGGCCATAATTCTCAAGCCAAAAATAACCCTCTCTGCCTAAGGAAATGCGGTTCGTATTCAAAAGTACGATCTGTATTTCCAAAATATGGTCCGTATTTCGTACTTCCCAAAAATCAATTCCGATGAAATATATTCACTTCGGTTCGTTCATCCTCTAATCCTTCCAACACATGCCAATCATGAACTTAAACCTTCGTATAGTCAAGATGAACACGTCTAATCTCATATAACCTTGAAGATAACTTTGCTCCCCGAATCTATAGCAACCAACTCATGAAGAAACTTAACATATAAAAGTACAGAATGTAACATCCGTCCCCCCCTCAGAAACATTCGTCCTCGAATGTTCGGACTCTTGGGAGTCTTCACAAATTTTGACCGAGTCTCCTCTATAATCACACTACTATCAACCTACCACACAACCCAATAACACAATACAATGCCACACAATGCTAAAACAATCAATAACAGCAATGGTCCCACACAACCAACAAGAGTAATTGGTAAATAATACATACCTGAAGGTGATGGTGTCGTAGTTTGTATCTGTTATGGGGTCGAAAACAAATGAGGATATCTAGACTTTATGTCTTCCGTGGCTTCCCAAGTCATCTCTTCTACATTCTTATTCCTCCAGAGTACTTTTACGGAAGCTACATCTTTGGTTCGCAACCTATGAACCTGGCGATCTAGAATAGCAACAGGGACTTCCTCATATGATAACTGCTTTGTAATCTGGACATCATCTACAGGTAAAACTCTGGAAGGATCTCCGATGCACTTGCGGAGCATAGATACATGAAAAACTCGATATACAGACTCCAAATCTGAAGGTAGGTCTAACATATAGGCTACTCGGCTTACTTTGCTTATAATCTTGTACGACCCGATTTACCTAGGGCTAAGCTTGCCTTTATTACAGAAACTCATGAAACCCTTCATAGGCAACATCTTAAGGAATAACCAATCATCTACATGGAACTCCAAGTCTCATCGTCTATTATCTGCATAAGACTTCTAGTGACTCTGAGCTGCTAGTAACCTCTCCTGAATGAGCTTAACCTTCTCCACCGCCTCTTGGACCAATTCAGGCCCTATCAATCTTGATTCTCCAACCTCGAACTATCCAATAGGTGATCTGCACTTCTGTCCATGTAGGACCTCATAAGGGGCCATCTGGATACTGGAATGGTAGCTATTATTATACACGAACTCAATAAGCGGCAAATGATCATCCAAGCTACCTCCGGAGTCTATCATACATGCTCATAGCATATTCTCAAGCGTCTGAATAGTACCCTCAGCCTGCTCGTCTGTTTGGGGATGGAATGTTGTAGTAAGATTTACTTGTGTCCCCAATCCCTTATGGAAGGATCTCGATTAGCTGTAAACTGTGCACCTCTGTCTGAAATAATAGGTACTGGAACACCATGAAATCGGACTATCTCCTTCATATACAACTTCGCATAATCCTCGACGGAATAAGTAGTCCTGATAGGTAGAAAATATGCTGACTTTGTAAGTCTATCAACAATCACCCATACTGAATCAAACCTTCTGGGAACTGTGTAAACTTGTAATGAAATCCATATTTATCGCCTCCCATTTCCATGTTGGAATCTCTATGTCCTGCAGCAGTCCACCAGGCTTCTGATGCTCAACTTTTACCTACTGACAATTAGGGCATTGAGCCACGAACTCTGCTATATCCTTCTTCATACCATTCCACCAGTAAATTTCTTTGATATCATGGTACATCTTCATCGACCCTGGATGAATAGAGTAGCGGGAATAATGAGCTTTTGCCATAATTTGCTGACGTAACCTTGCAACATCTGGAACGCACAATCTGCCTCGATACCTTAGAACTCCGTCTCCCAAAATCTCGAAGGGTGACTTCTTTCTCTGTGAGGCTGTCTCCCTTTGTTGAATCAAGGAAGGATCCTCGTACTGGTGTTCCTTAACCTCAGCTACTAAGGATGACGTCGCTGTATCCTAAACTGTGATTCCTGCATCGCTTGAGTCTAATAATCAAACTCTTAGGCTGGCTAACTGATGAATTTCGTGAGCTAAATCCCTTTTCTCTGCTCGCAAGTAAGACAAACTACCCATAGATTTGTGGCTAAGGGCATCGGCTATTACATTCGCCTTGCCTGCATAGTCTAAAACATCCACATCGTAATCCTTCAACAACTCGAACCATCGCCTCTAGCATAAGTTCAACTCTTTCTTCTTAAAGATATACTGAAGGCTCTTATGATATGTGTAAACATCAACGTGAACACCATATAAATATGTCACGACCCGATTTCACTAAGTCGTGCGGGCATCTACCTTTCCCACCTTGGTAGGCGAACCCTTAACTCAATATTCACAATTCGTAGAAAATAGCGGAAGAAACTAAAATAACGTAAGTCTTACAATATAATATAATTAAGTACGGAAGTAAATGAAATCCACCCCAGTATCTGGTCTAGTCATACAAGAGAATCTAAATCCAAAATACTACAAGTTTGAACAATAATACATAAGTAGTCTCAAATCATGTCTCCGAATAGAAAGAAAGACATAATAATAGGAAGAGTCTTCGGGCAGGGAACGTCCTCATGCTCACCCTGAAGAGACTAGAATCAGCAATCCTCGAATATCAGCCACGAGGGGTAGAAATAGATCCAACCTAGTACTCTACATTCATAAAAGAATGCAGCAAGTGTAGGTCAGTACAAACAATAAGTACTAGTAGGTATCATAGGCCGACTAAGACTAGCTAACATATATAAAGACAACAAATGCAAGATAAACACGTAAACCAACAAGGTACAAGTCCACATGAATCCATATCCACGGTATAAGTCATCACCTATGTTATAGCATCTAAACCCAACTGCACCAAGTCTCAGTATAACCAATTTGAACCAGTACATGACAATCATACCACAATAAGTCATCACCTATGTTATAACATCTAATCCCAACTATGGCAAGTCTCAGTACAACTAATCCGAACCAGTACATCACAATCATATCATAGGAAACCAAAAGGTACAATGTAATGCAATAATGTATGCAGGATGAATGCAATGCATATGCACCATACACATGTACTCTAACCAATAGAATATCACATCTCGACAGCATAACCCATGGGAGACCCGCGAAGCCAAGTTCGTGGGAAACCATCTGACCACTCTAAAGTCCTCTCGCAATCATAGTACCTCCTCAAATCATTACCAAGTACCGACGTAAACCATATCTGTCCGAGTAGCTGCTCTCGGTAAATTATCATTAAGTCCACTCGCAACCCTAATAAAGCTCGGTAAAACCTGTCATACCTCAAATCTAAATTGAAACTCATCGAATCCATGACGATGATTTGCTAGGAGACCCATAAGTCCTTCTGGGAATATAAACACAGTATATCAAGCTCTAATCTAAAAATCCTGACCCAAAATGAATGTACAACACCTGAATACCACCGATACCAACTCAAATTGACTCCAACTTTCCTAAACTAATCACAGTCCTATCACACATCTGTGGAGACAATTCTAATCTTTTCCTCACACATAATCAATCATGTCTGTCACCGTCAACTCCAAAAGCTGAGTCTTACCCAAGTTGTCAACTTAGTACTGAAGAACTATACCGTATGATTTCAATCTTCATGTTCCTCAACCTTTACCTGATACACAAATCCGATACAACCCCGAACTTTTCGACGCAAAACCTGTAACCTCATATAATGCCTCTTTAACCATAGAATATCCCATGTAACACCTCGATATGCCTATAAAATTTTTGAAAGTATCAAATCTTACAATTACCTCTCTAAACCTCACGCAGTTACTTCCAAGTCCTTAATATCCAAAGTGCTCACCTAAGCTATCCAGCCAATATTACTTGCTAAATAATACACTACCACAAATATGGTCTCATCTCAAAAGTTTAACTCTAGGCTTCACATAATAGGGATTTCCACAATTCCTTTCCCTTAAACCACACTAACTTATCCACTGAAGAGTGTTACAAAAAATTTTCAACTGTGTACCACACAAGACACTTCGCACAAACTGTAACATGTCGGTTACCTGAAATTATTTTCTCACTAGCCGTTGATCACGAAACCTCATGGAACTCTGTCATATCACTTAGTCCATTTCTGTAGACTTCCTTCTTTAAGCTACTTAACAATCACACCACATCTAAAATATGCAAGAAAACAACACCACAATCCATACTAACCCAAGAAATCCCCAAGATGTACCTTATTCTTATCAATTCTCAATCAACTATACTTTTTCTTGACTCTTCAATTCCTCAATTTCTATCAATTCATAGACACCGCCATCGTCTGACCATTTCTCGAACCCACTCAGTAGTACGCCGCATACTCTACACCCTAGAGATCCCTTAACTCGCTCAAATCTAAAACTGATTACTTTTTGAATCTTGCGTATCACATACATAGTCTGACTAATGCCCCCACGTATCTCCACCAAGGTGCCTTTGCTCAAATTCTCTTAAATCAAATTCCTAAATGTTCTCCACAGCTCGAATTAAGTCAACCTCATCATTGATTTGCCACTTCGAATGTCCCAATTGTCGAACCAGAACATCCGATAGCTCGTTGAGTAGTACTAACACTTTGCACTTGTCCAACACTTGAGTCATGCTATTAGTCAACCACTAGCTTCCATTGGCCCACAACATAACCTAACATAGTAGCTCAACACTGAAACCTTATGTCTATTCTACTATGTATGACCACAACATAACTCTGAAATCAACTAGCTATTGATTTCACAATTCCTCTTCTACCCTTAACCTCAAACACACCAATCAACCTCATCGGTCACACCTGTTATAGTTCACTTTCACTCAGGCGCATAAAAGCTGCTAAGAGGTTGTTGGTGCTCTAATTAGATTTTTAGTGCTCTAATTGGATTTTAGTATTTTTAGAGTCGCCACCTAATTTATTAAAGGAAAAGTAGAAAAATCGAGTAAAAGATTTTTTAAGAAAGAGAGAAATCTTTTTGGTACCAAAGTACGAGATAAGGGTTCTGGTGATCCCCTAGGAAAGGTTCTGCGCACCTTAGTATTAAAGATTAGTAGAATACGGTTGACCTACGAACTTTAATGTGTGATTGATGTATTATTTACTTAAATGTTTAATTTTTTGGAATAAAACGTCATTCATTTATCATATACATCAAAAGAAATTTCGGCAAAAAGAGTCCCCTTAGAAAAGGGGTTTTTGGTTTTGAAAATCCACATAAGTGTTCAACTTATTTTATTGCCGGACTAGGACACACCCGGGGATTTTTTCCGATGAGTTTAGTACTTATGGTTTTTTTTATATAATATAGGAAAATATGGAGTATATCTCCGTTTATATATATATATACTATATATATATATATATATATATATATATATATATATATAGTGTTTTTATTTATGTCCAATTTATTTGTTGAAGCTCAATAAGTCAACTTAATCCACAACAATGCCATCTTATTCTCCATTTCGGTCCAAGTAGATCTCCTTTAGTTTTTGTCCCTTCAAGTTGGGCTTTTGGCCCAAAACACTTGTTCTTTTCTGAAAATCGTCTCAGTTCGAATAGGTTTTGCCAAAGTTACTTTGATAAAAAATATGAGTTCTTAATTTCGGATTTGTGTCCCAAGTCCAATATATTTCAAATTTTACAAGTTTAAATCATTTTTGAAGTCAATTCAAGTCCAAATATAAGTGAAGCCCAAAGATTACAAATCTGATCAGTTTTATTCCGAAATAGGCGGTCCATTACTTGAGGCCCAAAAATCAATTTACACGTTTCAGACATTTTTTTGACTATTTAAAGGGGCGAAAGGCCAAAACTATTCTCATTCGATTGTGGCCAACGCATCAGCAAACTCGTTCTGAGCTCTCAGATTGTACCCGAGCTCGATCTTCCTAAATTTCTTGCACATTCTTTGTGCTAAATTCACATATGGCAAGATCTTATCATTTTTGGTGGCACATTCGCCTTGTACTTGATTAATTAATAGGTCGGAATCTCCGATGACCAGTAGTTCATTAATGTCTATGTCCAGTGCTATCCTAAAGCCTAGAATACAGGCTTCATATTCAGCCATGTTGTTGGTACAACGGAATTTGTGCATCGCAGCCATTGGGTAATGTTGCCCATTTTCTGATATCAACACCGTTTCGATTTCAGACCCCTTGTAGTTAACTGCTCCGTCGAAGAATAATATCTAATATGTGCTTAGCTCCACTACTTCTTCTTCTGTGGTCAATACCCCTTCGCCTGGAAAATAAGTGCGGAGAGGTTCAAGCTCTTCGTCTATGAGACTTTCAGCGAGCAAGTCGGCCAAAGCTTGTCCTTTAACGGCCTTTTGTACTATGTATACAAAGTCGAATTCGCTCAACAACATTTTCCATTTGGCCAACTTCCCAATGGGCATGGGCTGGCGGAAGATGTACCTCAATGGATCCATCTTGGATATGAAGTGAGTGGTGTACGAAGACAAGTAATGCCTTAATTTCTGGGCCACCCAAGTTAAAAGCACAATAGGTTTTCTCGACCAACATATATCTTGCCTCACAAGCGGGTGAACTTCTTACTCAGGTAGTAGATGGCATGCTCCTTTTTCCTTGCTTCATCGTGTTGTCCTAACATGCACCCGAAGGCATTTTCTTTAACTGATAGGTATAGCAGAAATGGACTCCCGAGTCTGAGAGGTACTAAGACTGGTGGGTTGGATAAATATCTCTTGATAGTATCAAATGCCTCTTGGCATTCTTCTGTCTATTTTGTGGGAGCGTATTTCTTTAAAAGCTTAAGAATGGGCTCCACAATGATGGTAGACTGACCTATAAATCGTCCAATGTAATTTAACCTTTCTAGGAAACTCATGACTTCTTTCTTGGTTTTGGGAGAAGGTAGCTCTTGGATTTCTTTGTTCTTTGTTAGGTCTAGCTCTATGCCCCTTCGGCTGACTATGAACCCCAGTGGTTTTCCTGCCGGTACCCCAAGCGCACATTTAGCCGGGCTTAGCTTTAAGTTAAACTTTCAGAGCCTGTCAAAGAATTTCCTTAGGTGAGTGGTATGCTCCGAACTTTCTCTTAACTTGATGATGACATCATCCATGTATACATGTATTTCCTTATGAATCAGATCGTTGAAGGTGGTAGTCATGGCTCTCATGTAGGTTGCGCTGGCATTCTTAGGGCCAAAGGCCCTGTAATGGTATACTCCCCATGGAGTGATGAAATTTGTATTCTCCGTATCTTTTATATCCATTAGGACTTAGTGATAGCCGACGAAACAATCCACAAATGACTGTAGCTCATGCCTGACACAGTTATGTATGAGTATGTGGATGTTTGGCAGTGGGAAATTGTCCTTTGGACTGGCTTTGTTGAGATCCTGGTAATCCACACAGATTCTTATCTTTTCATCCTTTTTGGGCACCGGCACTATGTTGGCTAGCCATGTGGGGTATGAGGTTACTTCTACCACCCTTGACTTGATTTACTTTTCTACCTCATCCTTAATGCGGATACTGAGGTCCGATTTGAATTATCGGGTTCTCTGTTTCACAGGAGCGAAACCCGTGTTGATAGGCAACCGGTGGGATATTACGCTGGTGCTTAATCCTAGCATATCAGCGTATGACCATGCGAATATATCCACATACTCTTTCAGTAGGTCGATTAATTATTCTTTCTGAGGCGCTCCTAGGTGCGCGCTTATCCTAGTTTCTTTAACATTCTCTTCGTTACCTAGATTAATTGCTTCTGTTTTGTCCATGTTTGGTTTTTGTTCATTCTCTAACCATTCTATCCCTTCTGCGAGACCTTCAGGCAGCATTGTTGCTTCATCGTACTCCTCGTATTCTTCTTCCTTATTACTGCGTGACTCATTTATTTCGCAACATGTCATGATATTTAGGGTTGCTTTTTCATTTTTATTACTTAAAATTCAAGGCAAAGTGTAGTTAGTATAAAACATTCATGCAAAGTAAGTAAATAGAATCCTTTTGATAAAGTCGAGGCTTTCATTGATTTAGATTAACAAAAGTACAAACTGTGGTCCTAGCTTGGATTAACATCAAGCCATTTTCATTTTTGGAAACATTACAAGGTACATAAAATGATAAAAGGTGAGTAATAGGGCCTTGATCGATTCTCCTTGTTTTTTAAAAAATAACTTCATCTTTCTCTATTAAAGAGCCAAAAGTGGGTTAGAGGTCCAATTAGACGGCCGCTCGCTCGGATCTGCATCTCGGATGGTGGGTGTTTCTGCACATTCCTATAGGATTACTGAACAATCTTCTTCTTGGAATAACATCCCTATCCATTCTCCAATGTCAGCATCACCTGGCATAGGCATTCGATTTGGAAATGACTGGTATAGATTTGGAATGGGCTTGCGGAGGTCCGCAACTCTTGCCTATTCTTGGTAGGTATTTCATCTTCAGTTAGGGAATAACCGAGTCGAAAATGAAAATTGTCTTGAGGTATGGGAATCGGCTCAGTGATGCCATGCAAATGCTTTCCTAGACCTTTCTCGTGTTCAAACCCGTTCTGGAGCATGGTTGAAGCAATTATTCTATAAACCACAGGCATGGGGACCTCTGGGGAGTCTATCTTTTGAGCAGCTCCCACTAGCTCTATCATATGGAAATTCGTTCCTTTGGGTGTCGCCTCTATTACAGGAACATAATTATCTGGGTAATTATGCATGCTTCCTTCTCCGTGGATCACCAGTTCATGTCCTTCCCAAACAAATTTCAGAGACTGATGGAGCAAAGATAGCACAGCTCCTGCAATATGGATCCATGGTCTTCCCAAAAGCAAATTGTAATTGGCGGGTATCTCCATAACTTGGAACTCAGTAATGAACTCTGCCAGACCTATTTGGATGTTAAGGTTAACTTCTCCGGTGGCATCACATCGGCCTCCGTCAAATGCTCGTATATTGGTGCGGCTCTAGTGAACCTTTCCGAGGGCGTATCCCAACTGTACCAAAGTAGATTTGGGACAAACATTTAGTCCAGCCCCATTATCAATCAGAGCCCGCATGACTATTTTATTGTGACACATGACAGTGATGTACAGCGCCTTATTGTGATTTGTGCTTACTTTGGGTAATTCCCTTTTCGTGAAGGCAATTTGATGCTCCTCCATAACATGGGCGATCATTTCTGCTAGATTTTTGTTGTTTGTCCCAGTCGGGACGTAGGCTTCCTCCAATACCCTCATTAAGGCCAAGCGGTGTTGGGGTGAAGTTAACAAGAGTGCTAATACCGAGATTTGGGCCGGTGTTTTCTTCAAGTGCTCCACAATGGAGTATTCTTTTGGCTGCATTCAATGCCAGAAGTCTTTGGCTTCACCTTCAGTTATTGCTCTCCTTTGATTTCCCTCTTTTTGAGGTGCCCCTTAGGCTAGATCTTCGGGAGCGTAACATCTTTTTGACCTTGCCATTAGCAGCAGCTACTTGTACCATAAACTCTTTTTGGGGAGGTGCCGTCGTTACTTGAGCTATATGCACAATAACCGGTGCAGGGATTAATACCTTAAATTGTGGACGTTCTTGTAGAGAAAGTGACGCCACTGTACGCTCGAGTTCTTCCACTGAATCTCGGATTATGGGCCAGCCTGCGACCCAGTCCTCTTCTCTTTCAATAATATGAATCACGTTGTTGCCATGATTAGGCAGAGGGTTAGTGTTTACATTGGGTGAGCCATTTGGAGCACGATCTCCTTTCTGTCAATCATGTCTTGTATCTTGTACTTTAGATTAATGTAATCCTCAGTATTGTGTCCTATACCATTGGAATGGTAGGTACATGTTTGATCAGCTCGGTAGAACCTGCTCTTTGGATCAACGATCTTTGGATAGAGCGTTTGGATCAATCTGGTGGCGCTCAACCTTTTGAACAGATCGGTTCGTGTTTTCATTAATGAAGTGAACACGCGAGCAGCCTTTTTCTCAAAGTTCTAACGTGGAGCGTTGTAGGCATTTGGTGGTGGTTGGTTTTGGTAATTAGCCGGTGGATTATTTTGTGGAGGTCGGTAAATGGGTGCCAGGGCTTGGTAAGGTGGTGGGGTTTGGAAGGTATTCTGTGGGGCTTGATAATTTGGGGGTGGCGTTTGGAATGTTGGTTGCGCGTAATATACGGGCACCGTATTATATGGGGTGGGTATGTAGGTGTTTGGAGGTGGTGAAGCATAAACTCTTGTCGGGGAATGAAGTTCTTCTCTTCTTTTGGATCTAGGCCTGGGAGTATGGAAATGCTTGCCACGTCTTCCTCCTTCTTTTAAATTACGAACCCAAAAAAAAAACCCGAACTTGATAATAATATATATATATATATACCCACTTGAAAATATTGGCTACGTCCAATACTTATGATAAAACTATAAAGGTAAAATAAAAATTTTCCTATTTTGAGACCATCCTCTATGGCCTCTCCTATTTTGATGAGTTTAGAAAATGGTTTGCTTGCCATTGACAACATTCAGTCATAGAAATTCGTTTCTTGACGGATGAAAACTGAGAATAATTCTTCTTCGCCCCTTGGTGGTTGTACTCAAGCGGCTTCCATTCTCCACCTACTTACATACTCTTAGAAGGTTTCGATGGATTTCTATTTTACTTTCTCTAAGTAGTACCGGTCCAGTATTGTTTCCATATTAAAATAGAATTTCTCCATGAAGGCCGCATCCATGTCTTCCCATGTGACCCAGCGGCGTATGTCTTGCACTGTGAACCACTCGGAGGCTTCTCTGGTCAAACTTCGGCTGAGTAGCCTTATAATGAGCTCCTGATTATCTCGGACGTCGACCAATTGGTCACGATAGGCACGCAAATGGGCCTTAGGGTTACCCGTTACATTCAACAGCTCAAAACGAGGCACTTTGAAGCCTTTAGGCAAATCCAAAGTTGGATGCATGCATAGATCATCATAACTTAAGCATGTGCCTGTGCGGGTGGTTCTCATGGACCGTTCCAACATTGCGGTCATCTTTTGTTCAAGCCTTTCTTCTTTATTTTCCTGCTCGGCCTTCTATGCCTTTTTTATCTCCTCGTAGTGATTTCTTGATCCGGTGAGAAGGCATTTGGGGTGGTAGGTGTATGGAAGGAAACAATAGGGCGATTTTAGTGGGTAGGGGTAGTTTTGGCAGTCAGTATTGAGACGGTACTTGGTTGTATAGTGATGCCGGGATAGGTATTTTGTGGGGCTGGGTAAGAGGGAACATAGTAAATGGTTCTGGGAATTTGGGTAGTATTTAGTGGTGGTGGGATATGGTGCAAGGTACCAATATGTCCATCAATTGGGGTAAATGGTATGGTAGTTATAGTGGAGTGAGTGGGAAAGTGATCAGTGAGCCTAGAGATGGAAAAGGCGGCGGAGGCCTCCTTGTTTCAGCAGGTGCTTCTAGGGCAGCATTAGTGGCTTTGTTTTGCGCGACCTCTTCTTGAAGGCAGGAAATTGACATCATCTTCATAATGCCGTCAGTAGGCGAGAACTCCGGTAATTCTCGAAGAGGTGAATCTCTGCAGGCGATGTCAGTTGGAGCAGTCTCATTCTCGGAAGTACCAATCATTTTTGCTTTGCCTCGGTCTTGTAGGGATAGGGATGCTATTGTAGCTTTTGATCTTGTGAAGTATGCTAGTGTGAACACGAATCAACTTTCTCTTCTATAAGAAAAAAATAACTGAAAATCGAACAATGTTAGTTTATTAGGCAATAAAAGGCAAGAAAAATATCACACATAATTGGCAGTTTAAAACATGTAGCGCATAAATAATCATATGTTTGACTTAAATGCTTGATTGATCTCTTGTATGCGAGTTTCGGGTATTTCGCCTTTGTTAAATGGGGGAATATAATATTTATAATAAATAGAGACTGAGTCTTACGTAGACTGCCTACATTTCCCTCCGCGGGAAATCAGGCCCATCCGTTGTTCGATTTACATAAGATAAGACTCCCTAACTTAAAACCTACCCGTAACCAGGCCCGATAGGGGCTTCCTGCATATCCTTCCTTAGAACATCAGGTCGGCACAGTTCTTGTTACATATAAATAGGAGGGACAAATATTTCTTAAATACAAAAAATGGGATCCCCTAAAACTACCCAAAAGGTGACCTTTCCTTGAGGTCAAAATGGGTTGTTTGTCCTTTCAACCCTGTACTGTGGTGGGAGCACTACCCAAATGCTGCCCGTGTGGACCAAATGTTCTATCTCAAACTTAAATGCTTCACATTCTTCTATGTCGTGCCCTAAAGCCCCAGAATGGTAGAGACACATCTTTCGGTGAACAGTTCCTTCGGTTTGAGCCCTCCTAGTCTTGATGGGCTAATTTTCCTGATATTGATCAATTTCTGGAAGATACTGGCATAGGAGTCCTTGAAAACGGTGAAATCATAACACCAAATATGGGTATTCAGCGTAATCCCTTCAATTGGTGAGACACTACCGTGGACCAAAAGTGAGTGTGGGCCCCATCGCTTAGTGATGTGCCTCTTATCTATCAGCCCTATCATTTTTTTTAAGTCCAAGCACTCATTGGCGGTATGATCCATTTGATTTTGGTGAAAGGGGCATATCTTATATGCAAAAAATAGGGCGCAGGGTGGCAACCTTTCATGGCTGATATAGATTATCCCTTTGCTTCTAAGCTTGTCTAATATTTCCTTACTTGTCACATGTCTTGGTGAGACATGGTAGGGATAGGCCAAAGCCTTGAGTGCAATAGCCCACCATTCAGGAGATGCTAGTCGAATGAACTCTACCCATTCCTCGAGCTCCCCTCTTGGGCTTGGACATACGACAGAGGCGGCCTCTTTTCTCCGGCTTGGCGGCGTGACGGAAGCGACCTCTCTAGATGGCCAAGTGTGTTCTTGTGGATCAGACTCCACCTTTGCCTCCTCTGATTCCTCAGCTACAGGGATATACTCTGGAAGTATCTCCTTTCCCTTGTCCAAAACATTCTCTCCTTGTTGTGTTTCCATTGGTTCCTTGGGTGGACTTTCTGCTGAATCCATCAACTCGTCGGCCTCCCTGATTTTGGCCTTGACTGCTCGGATCTGCCTCTCGAGATCTTGTGTTTTGCGACGGAGTGAGCCCTCATTTTCCTTTTTATCCTCATGCTCTGGTGCGTTAACGCATCCATCTTCAGATTCGAAGAAGGTCACTAGACTTAGTACGAGTATTGTTTTTCATTGTTTTTCTTTGGGGTAATGGTCGGTACTTTAAGATCAATTAAGTATTTAAGAGAAACATATGAAAGCAAGTAAATCACTTAAGGTAGTTCATATAAGTATAAGTACACTATTCGCATTCCTAATCAAAGGTGTACTAATCATTTGAAACATAAATGTGCCATTTGAATCAAAACATTTCCCCATAATCATAAAAGGATAATAATATTCTTCCCCGAAGGGGTACAAAAGGATAAAGTAAAGACAGTGCATAAAAATAAATTAGCAGAACTGTCCTCCGATGGCTGATGATGGACCTTGATCCGTCTTGGCCTTCTTCGGCTTTCAGAGGGTAGTCTGGGTATAAAGATGGGCAGATGTCAAATTGGCTTCCATCTGAAACCCCTTCTGTGTAAAAGTCAGTGGGGGAAATGTCATCTAAAGTCTTCTTCATCCGATCGTCGAGCTCAACAAAACAGTCATTAGTGAGGTCTAACTCATGTCTTAGACTCTCTATGATGGCTTTGTCATGCTCAATCTTCTCCAAATACTTGGCATCCCTGTCATCGGCTCTCCTCTGAATTAGACAGGCCCGAATCTTGAATTGCGAATCCTTATCTTGTACACAACTGTAGAGAATGGGTCTGGGAGGAAGGGTACCCTATAATTCAGCCCTCAACCAATCCTTATACTCTATCACACATCCCGGACAAAACCTATCCTCGGCTAAGGTATTGGGACCCCAAATCATGCGACCTTTCCATTCTTGTACACAATCCAAAGCCCTCAGCGGTCTATCGGTGTCATAGTCAATGATAAAGTCTCCCATGCCTCCGACTTGAGGTATAACTTGGATCCTCCCAAATTATCTCAAGACTCTAGCAGGCACGTAAGGGCGGATTCCCATAAGTGGTAAAAATGGACACTTCCTACCCTTAACCACAACAGTATCAGACATAAAGTCATGGAACATCCATTGAATACTTTATTCTCTCATCCTAGAAAAGGTAAAGGTCGAACTTTGTTTGTTTTTTTTCCCCCAAGCTTGGGCAAAAATCAAGGATACCATCCCTTTCGACTGGCTGACTTAGGTGTTCACCCCTAACTTTGATCATATGCTTAAGGATCCACCATTGTAGGAGTAGGTTACAACCTTTGAAGTATTTGTAGTGGTTTTGGAAAAGGCTTAATGCTCGGTACAAGTCTGCTAGGATAATTGGGGTTAGGTCGAAGTATTTGGTTTCTTCTTTTTGGGTTATGCCATAGAAAATGGCATAGGTAACTGAAATGACTAGGGTGTCTATGGCTAATGACCAATCTTTGGGAAAAACCATGGTTTCCAGAAAGCAAATAGCGAAGGCTACACGTCGGGTGGCTGTCCATTCGGCATAAGTCTTGAGCTCCTTGAGATGTTCCACAAATCCACTAGGGCTCCCAAACCTTTTGTATAACTCTCTAAAAGGCATCCACTAGGGCTCCCAAACCGTTTGTATAACTCTCTAAAGGGCATGGTTGGACCGTGGGCCTAATTGGCATAGTTTAAGGAAAGCATTTTGCAGATTTAGGAGTAGGTGATTTTTTCTGGGATTAAGGCACTTTGGTCGGGTTTCTTTTTTCTCTTCAATCTCGAGCCTACGCTAGTCAACACATCCATGAACTCCTCTAAGGTAGGTGTCATCTCGACGTCATTCCCACATCGAAAAACCATTCTATCTCGGTCCCAAAACCCGGCAATTACTTCTATTAATTCCTTGCAACCCATCAAAGTAATAATGGATGTCAAATTTCCTAAATGAGATGAAATACCCTTCTTCTCATCCAGGGACATTTGGCCCCACCAAAAGCTGAGTCCTATCCAAGTTGTCAACTTAGTACTGAAGAACTATACCTTATGATTTCAATCTTCATGTTTCTCAACCTTTACCCGATATACAAACCCGATACAGCCCCAAACTTTTCAACGCAAAACCTGTAGCCTCATATAATATCCCTTTAACCATAGAATATCCTGTTGTAACACCTCAATATGCCCATAACAATTCGGAAAGTATCAAATATTACAACTACCTCTCTAAACCTCACGTAATTACTCCCAATTCCTTAATATCCAAAGTGCTCACTCAAGCTATCTAATCAATATTACTTGCAACATAATACACTACCACAAATATGATCTCATCTCGAAAATATAACTCTAGCCTTCACATAATAGGGATTTTCACAATTCCTTTCCCTTAAACCACACTAACTCATCCACTGAAGAGTGTTACGAAATTTTTTCAACTGTGTACCACGCAAGCCACTTCCCGCAAACCCTAACTAATCGGTTACTTGAAATTCTTTTCTCACTAGTCACTGATCGCGGAACCACACGGAACTCGATCATATCACTTATTCCATTTCTGTAGACTTCCTTCTTTAAGCTACTCAACAATCACACCACATCTGAAATATGCAAGAAAACAACACCACAATCCGTACTGACCCAAGCAATCCCCAAGATGTACCTTATTCTTATTGATTCTCAATCAACTTTCCTTGACGCTTCAATTCCTCAGTTTCTATTAGTTCACATACACCGCCATCATCTAACCATTTCTCGAACCCACTCAGTAGTATGCCGCATACTCTACACCCTAGAGTTCCCTTAACTCGCTCAACTCTAAAATTGATTACTTTCTAAATCCAGCGTATCACATACACAGTCCTACTAATGCCCCCACGTATCTCCACCAAGGTGCCTTTGCTCAAATTCCCTTAAATCAAATTCCTAAATGTTCTTCACAACTCAAATTAATCCAACCTCATCATTGATTTACCACTTCAAATGTCCCAATTGTCTAACCAGAACACCCGATCGCTCCTTGAGTACTAACACTTCGTATTTGTCTAACACTAGAGTCATTCTATTAGTCAACCACTGGCTCCCATTGGCTCACAACATAACCAAACATACCAACTCAATACTGAAACCTTATGTCTATTCTACCATGTATGAATGCAACATAACTCTCAAATCAACTAGCTCTTGATTTCATAGTTCCCCTTCTTCCCTTAACCTCGAAGACACCAATCAACCTCAGCGGTCACACCTATTACGGTTCACTTTCACGCGGGTGCATAAAAGCTACTAAGAGGTTGTTGGTGCTCTAATTGGATTTTAGCATTTTTAGAGTCTCCACCTAATTTATTAAAGGAAAACTAGAAAAATCGGGTAAAAGATTTTTCAAGCAAGAGAGAAATCTTTTTGGTACCAGAGTTCGAGATAAGGGTTTTGGTGATCCCATAGGGATGATTTTACGCATCCTAGTATTAAAGATCCGTAGAATACAGTTGACCTACGAGCTTCAATGTGTGATTAATGTATTATTTGCTTAAATGTTTAATTTTTTGCAAAAAAAAAAAAAAAACGTCATTCATTTAGCATAAACATCAAAAGATATTTCGGCAAAAAAAAAAAAAGTCCCCTTAGAAAAGGGGTTTTTTGTTTTGAAAATCCACATAAGTGTTCAACTCACTTTATTGCCGGACTAGGACATACCCAGTATTTCTCCCGAGTAGAGTCACTGTTATTCTAGTCCTAATATAATGGGTTAGTACTTATGGGTTTTATTATATAATATAGGAAAATATGGAGTGTAAACATATATATAATATATATATATATATATATATATATATATATATATATATATATATATATAAGGAAAATGATAGTGTTTTTATTTAAGTCCAATTTATTTGTTAAAGCTCAATAAGTCAACTTAATCAATTCCAAAGCCATTTTATTCTCAATTAGGTCCAAATAGATCTCTTTTAATTTTTGTCCCTTCATGTTGGGCTTTTGGCCCAAAACACTTGTTCTTTTCTGAAAATCGTTTCAGTCTGAACAGGTTTTCTCAAAGTTACTTTGATAGAAAATCTGAGTTCTTAATTCCGGATTTGTGTCCCAAGTCTAATAAGCTTCAAATTTTACAAGCTTAAATCATTTTTGAAGTCAATTTTAGTCCAAATATAAGTGAAGCCCAGAGATTACAAATTTGATTAGTTTTATTCTGGAAAAGGCGGCCCATTAGTGGGCTTGAGGCCCAAAAATCAATTTACACGTTTCAAACATTTTTTGACTATTTAAAGGGGGCGAAAGGCCCGAAACTATTCTCATTTCCATCTTTTTGGACCAGTTTTAAACTTTGAGAAAGGTTGATTTCATGCGAAGTGTTAAATTAAGCGTGGTTTTAAAAGTGTTTAGGCGTCATCCTCATAATACTAATCAATTTCCTAAGTTCTAGCATCCATAGGGTTTCAATATTATACAAGTTGTTTTTCAAATACATATATGCGAGAATGGAAATAAAGGAGAAAATTTAGGCTAGTGGGCCTACCTAAGCCCCCCAGTTGCTATTTTCACCCGTAGTTAGGCCTTCAACAATGCAATTCATTTTCACCCATGACTGGACCTTCTAATGCAAATAGTTGCTTCCCTTTCAATTTCGTCAAACTCGATAAAAAATAATAAGGTTGGACCTCAAGCCCAACAGGTTTCAGATGCAAGGAAGTGGCCCATGTGGCCTTGGCATTTAATCACACGGGACACAAAAATAAAACAAGGATTAGAAGATATCTAGGACCAGTTCATTCATCTAATATAAACTAAACTATACAAATATACCAATTATATACGAAGCATGCACAACAATATCCTTAAGCAGTTGGCATACATAGAGAAAACAACCATCCCAGACTATAACCACAAGCCCAATTGGAAATAGGATGATGGAAGATGTAGCCCAGGTAAAGGAAAAGATCCTAACTCACAATGAATACAAGAAAAAAAGAAGCCCGACATAGTCATGAACCACAAAAAAAGGCCAATATCAATACTACTTATAAGACAAAACAGCCATTCCAAATCCACATAAGTGATATACCATACTTATCCGAGACATACAAGTGTTTATACACCAATGATATACAGAATTGTATCTACCAAGTATACTTCGGTATACTTCTTCTATATCTAGACAGAAATCAGTATTTAGATCTAGAGAGAAGCACATTTATTCATTTTTGACATCCAAACTATATTAATAAAGTAGGGAACAACACCTAAAGGGGAAGAAAAAAGAGCACAACGTGAAATATATGTAGACATGAGTTAAAAGCCAAATAAATCATAAGTGCACTACTTTAAGGATTAAGACATTTCATGTTATTTTAAAACATCAATGAGTAATTTAACATGTGGCATTCATGGACTCCTATCAAGTTGTTTTTACATTCTTTTCAACATCACATTGAACATATGCCATACTAGACCTTAACTTACTCAACTTGGTTGATTGTCATGCTCAGATAGGTACCAACAGGTTCACAAAGAAACATTACACAATCACTTAGTTAAGAGGCAGGAGTATTTGATGAGTTTAACTGAATATAGATAGGCAGGATGGTTAAACCCTTCTATCAAATGGAAATGCACACTAAATGGTTTATTCTCAATGACAGCCCTATATGATCACAAGCAAACAGTGTAAACATGCTTTTATAGATGATTAATTGGATAAATAGGCAATTTTTATAAGTACAGCATAGTACCATATAAGATAAGGACACACACTCACAAACTTGGACCACGTTACATTAGTTGTCCTAAGAGTCAAACAAACAAGTTTTAAAAAGGGGTATGGTCTCTATGTGCAAGTCTTTAAGCTTCATTTCTGCCTTTCAAACACAGAACCGGTTACTTCACTGATAGGATAGTGTTAAACAGGGTTAAAGGAATTATTTATGTACTTTAAACAGGCTCAAACCAGCAAATGATACTATGCAAAGGTAATCACTCAATAAAATAGAGACATTCAATTAGGTGCAACATGATATTCACATGCAATCTTACATGAATAAACTAATATTAAGCAAAAAGGGGTTTAATCAGACGTACTTCCAATTTGTAAGTGATTTATCATGCAAACTTAACCACAAAAAGCAATTTAAGTGATATGCACACACTGGACTAGACTAAACAAGATCCTCCACACCATTTGTATTCAAATTAGCATGCTTTCAAAGGTTATGAGTCAATATGCAATTATGATCCAACTAACAGAACTTCACATAACATTCTCAAGCAAACAAGATCCATGGACTACACTAACAACATGATAATATTATACTAACTTCATTTTAAACAGAGTCATAAGCAACTACAACTAGTTAAAACTGAGCAGAGCAAGTGCTAATAAGCTTTCAAGTGTCATGCTAACCTAAAGTAGACTCATAGCAATTTAAGACAACAAAATATGAGCCCAGATCACAATATTTGAACATATGAAACCATAGACTCACTAACATGATCCAAAACTGAGCATACAGAGCAATAAATGGATTTAAAGTAACATATTGGCAGCACTTGGCATGTAAAGGTTTGATTAAATAAGTTGTAGGCTAACTGATGTGATCCTTTGAGTTAACAAAGAACCAATCGACCAAGATCTTGTTCTTGAAGTGATTTAGTGGGCAGATTTCAAGAATCGGACGTATCTCAGGTTATATGTCTCGGAATTAGGTGATTGTAAAACGAGGTGAAAGATGACGATCTGAACTATGAAAATAACTCTTGAATCATTTAAAACAAGTAAATATTGAGGGTAAAATGATGGAAAGGAAATTAGGGTTCTGGGTATGAAATAGAACGAATTTGTTTTCAAGAAACGTGTTCTTGAATGATCAAGTACCTACAAAGTTCCTAAGTCACCAGTTGAAATCAATAAACATGATAAACAAACAGCACACGCAACTGAAAACAAGAGAAAGACTATCACCACCTTTCCTGGAACCAAAAACAAGATAAAGAACACAAAATAGAGAAAATAACTCTATTGAAAACTAGGGTTTAAGCTCAAAAACGTGAATTGTATCTAACAAAGCATAAGAACCCTTTATATAGGCCTAGGGTCTCTTCTTTGATGACTACAAATCCTATTCTACTCTAGGAAGGAAATAGCTAAAACAAGGAAAGTAAAATCCCTATTGTACAAGAAAAAGAGGAAAGTCAAACCTACTAGAAAAAGGAAAACAACTAATCCTAATTTTAGAAGGAAATAGTTTTAACTTAGCTTCTTGGGCTTGAAATCATCCTGGGCTTCTTGAATTTGAAGACAAGTCCACACTCCAATTCTTGGGTTCACAAGAGCTTGTTCTTGACGCCCTAAATAACAAAAGCCCAATATAGCTTCTTGATTTTCATCACTAACTTAAGACATAACTAAGACAAAATTGATCCTTATATCACAACTAAATAGTTTCAGAACCGAACTATATATGCTAAATCAAAACAGAACCCAAATGACTTAGTTTAGGCAGACTAATCATGCAAAAGCTAGTGCACAGGAACATGCCTAATAGGCTACCTCATTTAAACTAACAAGTAATTATCACAACCAAATGCATGTAAGCTTAAAGCACAATGTTGATCTAAAACCTACATATAAAGCTCACAAATACAGAACCAAACTAAACAAGACTAATCAAAGATTAATTATGCATAATACAAATAAAACAACTACAAACAGGAACTAAACTACTCTAAATCACATAAGCAGTTAAAAACACTCAAACAATTACTGAAAATAACTTAAAGGAAGATGATTTACCTTTCTTAGGCACAACCAATGGTCGAGAATGGACTTGAGATCCTTGCTCCTCCACTCAAATTGCTCAGCCACACACTCAAAGAAACAAAAACCAAACTTTTAAAACTTAAACATAACTTGAAAAATTAAAGGTCTCAAGAAAAGTTGCTAAGACCCTAGGTATTTCAAGTTTTTTGTGTGAATATCAGATATTTGGTCCCTTTGAAAGTGTGAATTGGGGGTTCTCTATATAGAACCCCAAAAATCCCTTAACCCTAGTTTGAATTCGATGTGGGACAAATGCCAATTCCTCAGAATTACTTTCTCACATCACATTCAAAGGTCAAGATTCAAGCAAACAAAAGCATAAATGGTTAGATTTAGGCAACCTCCAACAGATCCTTTTGTTTCCAATCGTGCCAATGGGATTCGAGGATTCAAAATGCCTTAGGACAAAATCCATTAAGGACTTGTACTAGTTTGACCCAGAAAATACAGAAAAAGCAAAGATAAGGAGTGTAATACCGTGTTTGGGGTGGTTCTTTGGTGGAAATAGGTGAGGAATGGCAGAGCAATAAATGATCTTGCCATTCTCGACCATACAACGACTAAATATGCCAACATGGGTCCTCAAAATTTCCAATTGCAGAAAGTGACGTAAGATAGAGGGAGGGGTAAAGGGGCGGCTAGGGTTTCCCCGTGGAACCCTTAGCCTCTTTCACAAATGAGACCCCTGAAGTCTGTTTTTGTGTGTATAAACGTGGATGGGCCGGGTCAGTCCTTTAATGGATTGGGCCCAGTCGAAAAAAGATGATAGGAGGGGGACTTATATACACACACGTATACGTGGGCCACATTTGTTCAAGGATTGTTTGATGGCTTCACTACAGGAGGGGATGGATATTTCCCGTATTCAGGATCATGATAAAAATCTAGAAAAGCAACAACAGCCGCAGAGGGGTGAGCGTGATATTGATAGAGGACAGGGCAAGAGTGCCAGATTTGCCGGTGCTAGTAGTGAGTATAGAGGGGGTCAGCAGCAACAGTATCTCAGATATTTGGGCCAGTCCGCGACTAGTGCACCTCCTCGATTTGCGGGTAGAAGATTTGATCGCCCTATTTATTCTAGTCCGGGTCAGAGTTTGAGAGTCTTAGGTTCTCAGTTTGGAGGCGATCCTAGCCAGCGGAGACCACTGGTGCCGCGATGTAGCCAGTGTGGTAAATTACATTCTGGTCAGTGTCGCCGAGGTTCAGATGCTTGCTATGAATGTGGTCAGGTTGGGCACATGATGCGTGATTGTCCATCGATGGGTGGTAGAGTTGGGGGCTCAACCCACAGGATTAGTAGCCGGTTCTTCTTTATACGCGGGCCCCGTGGTGGCAGACTTCCCCGGACTCCGACGGGCGCGGTAGGGGGCGGAGGGAAGCATCCGGGGTTCGGTAGTACCCAGCCCCGTATTTATGCTGTAGCTAGACGACAGGATCTTGAGTCCTCCCCGGATGTGGTTACAGGTATACTATCCATATTCTCTCATAACGTTTATGCATTGGTTAATCCGGGTTCTACGCTATCTTATATTACTCCTTATATTGCTGGCCACATTGGGGTGAAATCGGATCCAATTAAACCTTTTGAGGTATCTACTCCGGTTGGTGATCTAGTTATAGCCAGACAAGTGTATAAAAATTATGTGATTGTGGTATGTGATCGCCAGACTAAAGTCAATTTGGTTGAGCTGGAAATGTTAAATTTTGATGTGATTATGGGCATAGATTGGTTGGATTCTTGTTATGTTAATGTTGATTGCAGAATGAAAATAGTTCGATTCCAATTCCCGAGAGAACCCGTGCTGGAATGGAAAGGTAATACAGCGTCCCCAAGAGGAAGGTTTATTTCCTACCTCAAGGCGAGGAAGATTATCGCCAAAGGATATATTTATCATCTAGTCCAAATTCATGACATCGAAGTAAAGCCGCCGACTTTTCAATCCGTCCCGGTAGTGAATGATTTTCCGGATGTATTTCCAGAAAAACTTCCAGGCCTTCCTCCAGAAAGAGAGATTGTTTTTTCTATTGATGTGTTACCGGATACTAAACCAATCTTTATTCCTCCTTACAGGATGGCTCCTGCAGAATTGAAGGAGCTAAAGGCACAACTGAAAGATTTGCTCGAGAAGGGATTCATTAGGCCCAGTTCATCACCGTGGGAAGCATCTGTCCTATTTGTGAGAAAGAAAGATGGTTCCCTATGGATGTGCATTGACTATAGGCGGCTGAACAAGGTGACGATAAAGAATAAATATCCGCTTCCAAGGATCGATGATTTGTTCGATCAGCTACAAGGTGCCAAATGGTTTTCCAAAATTGATCTAAGATCAGGATATCACCAAGTGAGAGTTAGAGCAGAGGATAATCCCAAAACAGCTTTCAGAACGAGATATGGCCACTATGAATTTCGGGTGATGTCATTTGGATTAACTAATGCTCTGGCGGTGTTTATGAATCTGATGAATAATGTATTCATGCCTCTCTTAGATCTGTTTGTGATTGTGTTCATTGATGATATTCTAGTACTCTCGGACAGAAGCAGAGCAGGCAGACCATTTACGTATTGTCTTAGGGATTCTTCGGACTCGTGAGTTGTATGCTAAATTTTTAAAATGTGAGTTACGTCGATTCTCGTAACTTTTACGGCCATATCATTTCAGCTAACGACATTCGAGTTGATACCCAGAAAATTGAGGCTGTGAAGACTTGGACAAGGCCCACAACACCTACAGTGGTTCGTAGCTTCTTAGGATTAGCAGGCTATTATAGGAGATTTGTGGAAGGATTCTTTTCTATTTCAGCACCATTAATGAAGCTAACCCAAAAATCAGCAAAATTTTAGTGGACCGATGCTTGTGAACGCGGTTTCCAGGAATTAAAGGATAGATTAACTTCAACCTTAATCCTGACACTTCCAGAAGGACCAGACGGTTATGTTGTTTATTGTGATGCCTCCGGCGTCGGATTAGGCTGTGTGTTGATGCAGCACGGTAAAGTCATTGCCTATGCTTCCCTGCAGCTGCGAAAACATGAAAAGAACTATCTGACCTATGATCTTGAATTAGCAGTGGTTATTCATGCGCAAAAAATGTGGAGACATTACTTGTACGGTGTACATGTTGATATTTATACAGATCACAAGAGTCTCCAGTATATTTTCAAGCAGAAGGAGTTAAATCTACGAGAGAGGCGGTGGTTAGAATTATTAAAGGATTATGATGTGAGTATTTTATATCATCCTAGAAAGGCGAATGTCGTGGCTGATGCACTTAGTCGCAAATCAATGGGTAGTCTATGTGAAGTCCCTCCGGAGAAGAAAGAATTAATCCGTGAGCTTCACCCCATAGCGACCTCGGAGTTCGTCTAATTGATTCAGGCAATGTAGGAATTGGTATTCACAACCCAACTATTTCGTCCTTAGATATGGAGGTGAGAGAGCGCCAATATGAAGATTCCCAGTTGAGTCACTATAGAGATACATTTCCTATAGAAGAGAATTCGCCATTTGAAGTTTCTACATATGGAGTTCTTAGGTACCGAGACAGGCTATGTGTTCCAAATGTTGCAGGGCTACGTCGTCGTATTCTAGAAAAAGCTCATTACTCTCGGTATTCTATTCACCCAGGAGCGACGAAGATGTATCACGATCTTAAGCTGATGTCTTGGTGGGATGGAATGAAGAAAGACATAGCTGAATTTGTAGCTCAATGTCCAAATTGTCAACAAGTGAAAATTGAGCATCAAAAGCCAGTAGGATTTTTACAAGCCATGGAAATGCTATCCTGGAAATGGCAAGTGATCAGCATGGATTTCATTGTAGGCTTGCCTCGTTCTCGGCAGAAGTATGACTCCATATGGGTAGTTGTTGATAGACTCACGAAGTCGGCCCATTTTCTTCCGCCGAACCACATATTCAGCAGAGGATTATGCAAGGTTGTATCTTAAGGAGATAGTGCAACTCCATGGTGTCCCAGTGTCTATCATCACATATAGAGGAGCACAATTTACAGCTAAATTCTAGAAATCTTTTCAAGAAGGTTTGGGGACTCAAGTGAGGCTCAGCACAACATTTCATCCAAAAACTGACGGACAGGATGAACGCACCATTCAGACCTTGAAGAGATGTTACGGGCATGTGTGCTAGATTTCGGAGGTAGCTGGGATGATCACTTGCCTCTTATTGAGTTCGCATACAACAACAGATATCATTCCAAAAAGATTCAGATGGCTCCATATGAAGCTCTATATGGAAGAAAGTGTAGATCGCCAATTGGGTGGTTTGAAGTAGGGGAGGTACAGCTAATAGGTCCGGAGTTGATTCAACAAGTAGTGGAAAAGGTCAAGGTCATCCGAGATTGATTGTTGACAGCTCAAAGTCACTAGAAATCTTATGCGGACAATCGTCGGCGAGACTTAGAATTCTAAGTTGATGATTGGGTATTCCTGAAGGTATCACCGACGAAAGGCGTGATGAGATTTGGCAAGAAGGGAAAATTAAGTCCTCGATACATTGGACCTTATAAGATTGTCCGCAAGATAGGCCAAGTAGCTTATGAACTGGACTTACCCCCAGAACTTGAATCAGTCCATCCAGTTTTCCATGTATCGATGCTCCGTAAGTGTATAGGAGATCCTACTAGAATTGTGCCTGTAGATAATTTTCAAGTTACGGGAAAGTTGGCTTACTATGAGGTACCCATTGCTATACTAGATAGGAAAGTATAGAAACTTAGAAGTAAAGATGTAGCCTCGGTTAAGGTCTTGTGGAGAAATAATAACCGAGAGGAAATGACTTGGGAAGTGGAAGAAAACATGAAGTACAAGTACCCACACTTGTTTCCACCCCCGGAAGAGATTCAAGATGAGACATAAATATTATGAGGTATGTAATGCTTTCTTTTAATGCTTTTGGTCATGTGTGGCCATATTTTCTTGCATTTGTGTTGTAGCCTCGTGAGGCGATGTTATTGTGGGCTGTTGTGGCAGGATGGTAGCGCCATATTACAGGGGAAACTCTAGCGAAATTTCTGTAGGATTCCCGAGAACTAAACATTCGGGGACGGATGTTTTTAAAGGGGGGAAGAGCGTTACACCTCGAAAAATTTCATGTCGTCATGTGGTAGATAGACTAACACAAGGTAAGAAGTATATGATGTCCCTACAAGTAAGAAGCAGTACTTAACGGTTCTAATTAAGATTTCAAAGACATTTGAGGCAAGAGAAGAAAGTTCATTGAAGAATGTAAGGTATAAGTCGTGTGGTGATTAAAATAAGAAAAGTCCAGATACCAATTTTAATGAAGTCGCATGAGAGAATGAAAGAATAGAAAGTTTCCTAAACATCTTATATCCTCTCACAGATAGATATGAAGCTCATCGTACTGATCCACAAGACTCTACTAGACACGCTCTTGTATTATAGATCGGGTAACCTAGGGCTATGATACCAACTTTTCACGACCCAATTTCACTAAGTCGTGCGGGAACTTACCTTTCCTACCTCGGTAGGGGAACCCTTAACTCAACATTCACAATTAATAGAAAATAGCGGAAGAAAGTAAAATAACATAAGTCTCACAATATAATATAAATAAGTGCAAAAGTAAATGATATCCACCCCAGTATCTGGTCTGGTCATACAAAAGCATCTAAATCCAAATCTGAATAAAAATACATAAGCAGTCTTAAATCATGTCTCAGAATAGAAAGCAAGACATAATAATAGGATGAGGCCTCGGGCAGCGAACGTCCTCATGCTCACCCTGAAGAGACTCGAATCAACAATCCTCGAATAGCAGGCACGAGGGTTAGATGTAGATCCAACCTGGTACTCTGCATTCATAAATGAATGCAACAAGTACCGGTAGGTATCATAGGCCGACCAAGACTTACTAACATATACAAAGACAACAAATGCAAGATAAACATGTAAAACAACAAGGTACAAGTCCACACGAATCCATATCCACAGTACAAGTTATCACCTCTATTATAGCATCTAAACCCAACTGTACTAAGTCTCAGTATAACCAATCCGAACCAGTACATCACAATTATATCACAACAAGTCATCACCTATGTTACCTGTGCCAAGTCTCGGTACAACCAATCCAAGCCAGTACATCACAATCATATCACAATAATATCATAGGAAACCAAAAGGTACAATGCAATGCAATAATGTATGTATGATAAATGCAATGCATATGCACTGTACATATGTACTCCGACCGATGAAATATCACATCTCGACAAAGATAAATCATGGGGGACCCGCGAAGTCCATGTATCATTCGTCCCGGCAACAACCTCGGCGACGAGCACTCTCTCGATCTCGGTAAGATACCTCGAGCATCGAGCACTCATTTTTTCCCATCAAGAGACCTCGGGGAACGTACACTCATTCCACTACAGTAAATGACCTCGGATCATAGACTTTCATCTCTCTTTTACGCTCTCGGGGAAAGACCTCGAAGGCTACACTCTCTCACTTATCATCATCAGTACCATAACCTTGCAATATCAAGGTATCATGGAACTGAGTATGAATACGATACAATGTAATATCAATAGCCAATTTAATCCCAAACGGTACCACACATGGCACACAAGTAATATCAATATTAAGGCTACATAATAAGCCACAATGGAATCACAATTCTCATCTCAATATCAATGAAGTAAAGTGCCGCAATATCATAGTCATGATATATCACTAGTCACCAATACCCAATGTCTCAATGTGGGCAACGAGCCAATAAGTAACTAGATCAAGATAAGTCAACAACACAACGGGGTGGCTAGCCCCCAAATCATACAACAAGGCCCCAATGTCCAACCCAACTTCATACTCGAAGGTTTACAAGCATTCTTCGACAATATCATCTAAGCACACGCTTCGCTAATCGAAATCGCACCCTAAGGTAAATCGTAACCTACCTGAAAAACTGAACAACAAATCTCCAATAGTTAAAACTTGGTCTTGCCCTTCCTTTGTGCCTCGTGATAATGAAAGTCTAATCATATCTGGATATGAAAGTAGAATCAAGAAGAAAATACCCAAATAACCATATTCCTAATCAAGTCCAAAACCTTAACTCACGGAATGAGAAAAATGAGGGAATTTGAAGGATACCCATAATAGTCTTAGAAGAATTTCGGATCAAAAAGTTAGTTCAAAAACCCATTCGCAACCTCAAGGGGCAAAAGGATCATCTCATAAGAAAACCGGGTTCAATAAGGTCAAATTATTAACGTAGGAAGTCATACGAATCCAATGGTACCTATATTGACATACTTTGAATCTGAACCCAAAAAGTCTCCAAAAATAGGAATCCGAGCCACGAAGGGCAAAATAGGAAATTTAGTTCGAAATCAGTTTACCCATTACTTGTGGAGCCTATATACCAAAGATGAGTGAAATCCATCCACTAATTCATGTTTAATTGAAGAAATACCAAGTTCAAGCCTAGGGTTTCAAATCCCCAATTTACCACCCTTAATTCAAGAATCTTTGCATGAAAAATCCTACTAAACAATGGAGTAATCATAAAAAAAGGTTTGGAATCTTACCCATATGATAATTCTTGAAAGAGTCTCTCCAAGTCTCCAAAAATTGAGCTTCTAAGATTGTGAGAAACCCGATGAAAATAATAAGAACAAAAACACCTAGCTGACGGAACCATATCGGGTGCTAGAACGAACCCAAAGCTAACTTCTGATAACTCCAATCGATTCCTTGCGAAATTTCACTCAAGTTAGGATTTTGAATCACCTCATTTGGCTTCAAAATGAGTGATATATAGTGGTTTCAAATTTTTGGAAGAAGGCAGAAATTTAAAAGACGATCTCAGTGGCAATTTCTTAATTTTCAGCAAAAATCACACTAGAAAATCAAAGACAGCAAAATTTTAGTAAAATGCCCATATCTCCCTCATACTATGGCGAAACGCGACGATTCTTGTTGCTACAGTTCCAAAATTACGATACGGATCTAACGGTTCAATCAAAGCACAAATCAAAGCTTGTTTGCTCATTATGGTACCCTTTTTGCTCAAACCGGCGTTGAAACCAAAACCAAACACCATACAACCCAAACACATTCGAAACTCATTGGAATCTAACCAAAATTTGTGGACAAGTCCAAAATCATTATACGAACCTGCTCGACCTCTCAAAACATCCAAACGGGACCGTCTTGACCCGATGTTGACCGTGGTTAACTCCAAATCATACCAAAAGCTAGTTTCTCAACCAACCACCCAAATCACACCCGAATCTCTTGGGAAGTGAACCAACGACTCGACTAAGTCATAAATAGCATTTTGGACATAATTGAGGTGTCAGAATTTGATTACGGGCACGTTTACCCAAAAGTCAACTTTTGGTCAAACTTCTCAAACTTAAACCTTCAAAATTTCAAAACTTAGATTTTCTTCTTCGATTCTCATCCGATCACCTCAAGAATGGATTCAACCATCCACATAAGCCATAAACATCACAACAAAACTAACACAAACAACAAATCTAGGATGCAGGTCTAATTTCTTCCCGTGACCATCTTTTCACCATAAATAGGCATATTAAACATTAACCGACTTAATTGCAAAAACAAACTAGACGAACTCTAAAATTAGCCCCGTCAATTTCCACATATCATAACTAAGATTTCAAATCTAACGGAATCTTCAGATTGACAATCATAGCACGTTTTCCTAAAATAAATAATTTATCCAAATAATTGAATGCTGGAATTTCCAAAGTGAAACCTTCTCTCGAAGTGAACCAAATGATCCCGTTGTAACACCTCGATATGCCCATAACAATTCCGAAAGTATCAAATCTTACAACTACCGCTCTAAACCTCACTCAGTTACTCCCAACTCCTTAATATCCAAAGTTCATACCCAAGCTATCCAGTCAATATTACTTGCAACCTAATACACTACCACAAGTATGGTCTCATCTCAAAAATATTACTCTAGTCTTCACATAATAGGAATTTCTACAATTCTTTTCCCTTAAACCACACTAACTCATCCACTAAAGAGTGTTACAAAAAAATTTCAACTGTGTACGACACAAGCCACTTCCCACAAACCGTAATATGTCGTTTACCTAAAATTCTTTTGTCACTAGTTGCTGATCACGAAACCTCACGGAACTCAATCATACACTTAGTCCATTTCTGTAGACTTCATTCTTTAAGCTACTCAACAATCACACCACATCTGAAATATGCAAGAAAACAACACCACAATCCATACTGACCCAATAAATTCCCAAGATGTACCTTATTCTTATCGATTCTCAATCAACCATGCCTTTCCTTGACTCTTTAGTTCCTCAATTTTATCAGGTCACATTCACCGTCGTCGTTTGACCATTTCTCGAACCCACTCAGTAGTATGCCGCATGCTCTACATCCTAGAGTTCCTTTAACTTGCTCAACTCAAAAACTGATTACTTTGTAAATCTAGCGAATCACATACACAGTCCCATGTATCTCCACCAAGGTGCCTTTACTCAAATTCCCTTAAATCAAATTCCTAAATGTTCTCCACAACTCGAATTAATTCAACCTTATCATTGATTTACCCCTTCGAATGTCAGAATTGTTGAACTAGAATACCCGATAGCTCCTTGAGTACTAACACTTCACACTTGTCCAACACAAGAGTCATTCTATTAGTTAACCACTAGCTCCCATTGGCCACAACATAACCAAACATACCAACTCAACACTAAAACCTTATGTCTATTCTACCATGTATGAATGCAACATAACTATAAAATAAACTAGCTCTTGATTTCACAATTCCCCTTCTACCCTTAACCTCAAAGACACCTATAAACCTCTTCAATCACACCCTTTACTGAAAGACCAGGACCATAGTTGCCCAACATCCTAAGCCTCCACTAGTCACAAGTAACTAGTCACAAGTAACCTTTCTTTCCAATCTTGAATCGATAATCTTTTCCCTGAAGAAACCCACAACCACTAGCATATAGTCAAGTTGAAGTCCAACTTAACTTTTCACGATCGAATACAAAATCCACTCCCATACCCATTTGCAACCTTAGCCTAACAAGCACGACAAATATCAATTTTTCTCTTCCTAATAACTGATTGGACTATCCAAATCCTGTTCTTTACACCTCCGTCCTATTAACACGAAAAGTACTCATATCAAAATACCCTAAGAAATCTTAATTCACTACACGTTCCCCATAATAAACAAGTCTTAATCATGATTCCACACAGCTAAATCCTCAAGCCATAGCTAGAAATTGAACTTAGTCACGTATCTAAATCAGGACGACATATCTCGTACCATACCAAGCCATGTTATAACAAAATCGCTCGCATAAGAATTTGAGGATGACTTTCCACCCTCCGTGGGTGATTAAGATAAGAAAAGTCCAAATACCAATTTGAATGAAGTCGCCTGAGAGAATGAAAGAATCAAAAGTTTCCTAAATGTCTTATAGCCTCTCGTCGATAGATACGGAGCTTATCGTACCAATCCACAAGACTCTACTAGACACGCTCTTGTATTATAGACCAGGTAACCTAGGGCTGTGATACTAACTTTTCACGACCCAATTTTACTAAGTTGTGCGGGCACCTACTTTTTTCACCTCGGTAGGCGAACCCTTAACCCAACATTCACAATATATAGAAAACAAAGAAAAGAAAGTAAAATAATTTAAGCCTCACAATATAATATAGATAAGTGCAGAAGTAAATAAAATCCACCCAGTAACTGGTCTGGTCATACAAGAGCATCTAAATCCAAAATGCTACATGTCTGAATAATAATACCTAAGTAGTCTCAAGTCATGTATCAGAATAGAAAGCAAGACATAATAATTGGAAGAGTCTTTGGGCAACAAACGTCCTCAGACTCGCCCTGAAGAGTCTCGAATTAGCAATCCACGAATATCAAGCACGAGGGGTAGACGTAGATCAAACCTGGTACGCTGCATTAACAAATGAATGCAAAGAAGTGCAGGTCAGTGCAAACAACAAGTACTGGTAGGTATCATAGGCCAGCTAAGACTAGCTAACGTATATAAAGACAAAAAATGCAAGATAAACACGTAAAACAACAAGGTACAAGTCCACACAAATCTATATCCACGGTACAAGTCATCGCCTATGTTATAGCATCTAAACACAACTGTACCAAGTCTCAGTATAACCAATCCGAACCAGTACATCACAATCATATCAAAACAAGTCATCACCTATAGTATAGCATCCAATCCCAACTATGCCAAGTCTCAGTTCAACCAATTCGAACCACTACATCACAATCATATCACAACAATATCACAGGAAACCAAAAAGTACAATGCAATGCAATAATGTATGTATGATGAATGCAATGCATATGCACCGTACACTTGTACTCCGACCGATGAAGCATCACATCTCGAAAGCAAGACCCATTAGGGACCCACGGAGTCCATTTATCCCTCATCCCGCTAATAACCTCGACGACAAGCACTCTCTCGATCCCGACACGATATCTCGAGTATTGAGCACTCATCGTTCCCAGCAAGAGACCTCAGGGAACTTATTCCGCTCTGGTAAAGGACCTCGGATCACAGACTCTCATCTCTCTTTTACGCTTTCCAATAAAGACCTCAGAGGCTACACTCTCTCACTTATCATCATCAGTACCATAACCATGCAATATCAATGTATCATGGAAATGAGTACGAATACGATGCAATGTAATATTAACAGCCAATTCAATCCCAAACAGTACCGCACATGGCACACAAGTAATATCAATAATAAGGCTACAAAATAAGCCGTAATGGAATCACAATTCTCATCTCAATATAAATCAAGTAAAGTACCACAATATCATAATCATGATATATCACTAGTCATCTCTACCCAATGTCTTAATGTGGTGACGAGCCAATAAGTAAATAGATCAAGATAAGTCAACAACAAAATGGGGTGGCTAGCCCCCAAATCATACAACAAGGCCTCAATATCCAACCCAACTTCATACCCGAAGGTTTACATGCATTCTACCATAATATCATCTAAACACATGCTTCGCTAATCAAAGTCTCACCATAAGATAAATCGTAACCTACCTGATAAGCCGAACAACAAATCTCCAATAGTCAAACCTTGGTCTTGCCCTTCCTTTGTGCCTCGTGATAATGAAAGTCTAATCATAACTAGATATGAAATTAGAATCAAGAAGAAAATACGCAAATAACCATATTCCTAATCAATTCCAAAACCCTAACTCATGGAATGGGAAAAAATGAGGGAATTCGAAGGATACCCATAATAGTCTTAGAAGAATTTTGGATAAAAAAGTTAGTTCAAAAGCCCATTCCCAGCCTCAAGGGGCAAAATGATCATTTCATAAGAAAATCGGGTTTAATAAGGTCAAATTATTAATCTAGGAAGTCATACGAATCCAATGGTACCCATATTGACACACCTTAAATTGGAATCCAAAAAGTCTCCAAAAATAGGAATCCGAGCCACGAAGGCAAAATAGGAAATTTAGTTCAAAATCAGTTTACGCATTACTTATGGAGCCTATATACCAAAAATGAGTGAAGAAATGATCCTAGGGTTTCAAGCCGACGGTTTTAAATCCCCAATTTATCTCCCTTAATTCAAGAATTTCAACATGAAAAATCCTACTAAACGATGAAATAATCATAAAAAGGTATTTTTAATCTTAACCAAATGATAATTCTTGAAAGAGTCTCTTCAAGTCTCATAAAATTAAGCTTCTAAGATTGTGAGAAAGCCAAAGCAAATAATAAGAACGAAAACGCCTAGCTGACGGAACCATATCGGGTGTTAGAACGACCCCAAAGCTGATTTCTGGTAACTCCAATAGATTCCTTGCAAAATTTCACTCAAGTTAGCATTTTGAATAACCTCATTTGACTTTAAAATGAGTGATCTATGGTGGTTTCAATTTTTGGAAGAGGACAGAAATTTAAAGGACGATCTCAAAGGGCAATTTCTTAATTTTCAGCAAAAAACACACCAGAAAATCAGCACAGCAAAATTTTAGTAAAATGTCCATATCTCCCTCATACGATGGCGAAACGTGACGATTCTTGTTGCTACAGTTCTGAAATTATGAAACGGATCTAACAGTTCAATCGAAGCACAAATCAAAGCTTGGTTGCTCATTATGGTACCCTTTTTGCCCAAAATGGCATCGAAACCAAAAACAAACACCATACAACCCAAATACATTCGAAACTCATTGGAATCTAACCAAAATTTGCGGACAAGTCCAAAATCATCATACGAACCTGCTCGAACTCTCAAAACATCCAAACGGGACCGTCTTGACCCGATGTTGACCGTGGTCAACTCCAAATCATACCAAAAGCTAGTTTCTCAACCAACCACCCAAATCACACCCGAATCTCTTGGGAACCGAATCAACGACTCGACTAAGTCATAAATGACATTTTGGACATAATGGAGGTGTCAGAATTCGATTACGGGCACGTTTATTCAAAAGTCAACTTTTGGTCAAACTTCTTAAACTTAAGCCTTCAAAATTTCAAAACTTAGATTTTCTTCTTCGATTCTCATCAGATCACCTCGGGAATGGAGCAACCATCCCCACAAGTCATAAGGGAATGGAGCAACCATCCCCACAAGTCATAAACATCACAACAAAGCTAATAGAAACAACAAATCTAGGATCTAGGTCTAATTTCTTCCCGTGGCCATCTCTTAACCATAAATAGGCATATTAAACATTAACGGACTTAATTGCAAAAACCGATTGGACAAACTCAAAAATTAGCCCGTCAATTTCCACATATCATAACTAAGATTTCAAATCTAACGGAATCTTCAGATTGACAATCATAGCACGTTTTTTCAAAGTAAATAATTTATCCAAATAATTGAATATCGGAATTTCCAAGGTGAAACCTTCTCTCGAAGTGAACCAAATGATATTCATTTGATTTCAAATTTGGCTAGAAAGTCAAAATAATTATAACAGAGCTTCTGGAATAGACGACACACAAACTAAAGCAACCGACCGGGTCATTACATTAGATACAATTACACAATCATTCGTCCTCGAACGATAAAGAAGAGTACAAAAGCTGATGGCAACCAAGGAATCCCTAAAATAACAATACGGAAGACTCCACGGCACGAAGTATGCCAAAATCACTGCTCGTTCATCTTATCAGTCAAAACTTTCTCTAACTTAGCTAAAAGACCCAATTTTTCATATTTCCCACACTCGAAATTTCTTTGACCGATGATCCCCACAAAAGAACTATTTCTGCTGAAATTCTCTAATTCGATATAATTATACCTCTGAATGTGATCGATAGGTCCCACAAACATTCCTCAAAACAACACAACCCTTTAGAAATAGACACAATCATAGCCCATTCTGAACTGGTAAACTATTATGATTCTGCTAACCTTTCTTTCACCTATCTAAAGCCGTTCTTCGAACCACAATTTCTTTGAAACACATAAACACAAGCCCGAAACCATGACTTACTCTTGTCAGAACATAATTCTTGCTTTATTGGAGCAACTCGAAGCAATTCCATCAAATTCATCTTACTCATAGCCGACTTCGCTAGTTTCAAGTCCTCTTAGACCTTCAAATCTCAATACAAAAAACATACCACTGACTACCTCATGGAGCCAAGTTCGTAGGAAACCATCTGACCACTCTAAAGACCTCTCACAACCATGTTTCCTCCTTGAAGAATTACCAAGTACCGACAAAAACCATTATATCTATCCAAGTAGCTGATCTCGATAAATTATCATTAAGTCCACTCGCAACCCTGATAAAGCGCGGTAAAACCCGTCATACCTCAAATCTGAACTGAAACTCATCGAATCCGTGAGGGTGATTTACTAGGAGACCCATAAGTCCTTCTGGGAATATAAACAGAGTCTATCAATCTCTAATCTAACATTCCTAACCCGGAATGAATGTACAACCCCTGAATACAACCAATAGTCACTCGAATTGACTCCAACTTTTCGAAACTAATCACAGTCCTATCACACAACTGCGGCGTCCAATTCAAATCTTTTCCTCATGCATAATCAATCATGTCTGTCACCCTCGACTCCAAAAGCTAAGTCCTACCTAAGTTGTCAACTTAGTACCGAAAAACTGTACCTTATGATTTCAATCTTCATGTTTCTCAACCTTTACCTGATACGCAAATCCGATACAACCCCAAACTTTTTGACGTAAAACCTGTAGCTTATATAATACCCCTTTAACCATAGAATATCCCGTTGTAACACCTCAATATGCCCATAATAATTCCAAAAGTATCAAATCTTACAACTACCACTCTAAACCTCACTCAATTACTCCCAACTCCTTAATATCCAAAGTGCTCACCCAAGTTATCCAGTCAATATTAATGCAACATAATACACTACCATGAGTATGGTCTCATCTAGAAAATATAAGTCTAGTCTTCACATAATAGGGATTTCTACAATTCTTTTCCCTTAAACCACACTAACTCATCCACTGAAGAGTGTTACAAAAAAAAAAAAAACTTCAACTATGTACCACACAAGCCACTTCCCACAAACCGTAACATGTCGGTTACCTAAAATTCTTTTCTCACTAGTTGCTGATCACGAAATCTCACGGAACTCTATCATATCACTTAGTCCATTTCTGTAGAATTCATTCTTTAAGCAACTCAACAATCACACCATATCTGAAATATGCAAGAAAACAACACCAAATCCATACTGACCAATAAATCCCCAAGATGTGCCTTATTCTTATCAATTCTCAATCAACTATACCTTTTCTTGACTCTTCAATACCTCAATTTTATCAGGTCACATATACCGCCAATATCTGAGAATTTCTCGAACCCACTCAGTAGTATGACGCATACTCTACACCCTAGAGTTCCCTTAACTCACTCAACTCTAAAACTGATTAGTTTCTAAATCCAGCGTATCACATACATCGTCCTAATAATGCCCCCACATATCTCTACGAAGGTTCTTTTGCTGAAATTCCCTTAAATCAAATTCCTCAATGTTCTCAACAACTCGAATTAATTCAACTTCATCATTGATTTACCACTTCGAATGTCCCAATTGTTGAACTAGAACACCCGATAGCCCCTTTAGTACAAACACTTCGCACTTGTCCAACATAAGAGTCATTCTATTAGTCAACCACTGGCTCCCATTGGCCCACAACATAACCAAACATACAAACTCAATACCGAAACCTTATATCTATTCTTCCATGTATGAATGCAACATAACTATAAAATCAGCTAGCACTTGATTTCATAATTCCCCTTTTGCCCTTAACCTCGAAGATAGTAATCAACCTTTTTGGTCACACCATTTACTGAAAGACCCGAACCATAGCAGCCCAACATCTTAAGTCTCTACTAGTCACAAGTAACCTTTCTTTTCGATCTAGAACCCATAATATTTTCCCTGAAGGAACCCACAACCACTAGCATATAGTCACGTCAAAGTCTAACTTATCTTTTCACGATCGAATACGAAATCCACTCCCATACCTATTTGCAACCTTATCCTAACAAGCATGGAAAATACCAATTTTTCCCTTCCTAATAACTGATTAGTCTATCCAAATCCTCTTCTTTACACCTCCGTCCTATTAACACGAAAAGTAGTCATACCAAAATACCCTAAGAAATCTTAATTCGCTACACGTTCCCCATAATAAACAAGTCTTAATCATGATTCCGCAGATCTAAATCTTCAAGCTAAAGCTACCAATTGAACTTAATCACGTATCTGAATCAGGACGACACGTCTCGTACCATGCCAAGCCATGTCATAACAAAATCGCTCACATAAGAATTTAAGGATGAGTTTCCACCCTCCGTGGGTGATTAAGATAAGAAAAGTTCAGATACTAAGTGAATGAAGTCGCCCGAGAGAATGAAAGAATCAAAAATTTCCTAAATGTCTTATAGCCTCTCATCAATAGATACAGAGCTCATCGTACCGTCCACAAGACTTTACTAGACACGCTCTTGTATTATAGACCGGGTAATCTAGGGCTCTGATACCAACTTGTCACGATCCATTTTCACTAAGTCGTGCGGGCACCTACCTTTTCCACCTCGATAGGCGAACCCTTAACCTAACATTCACAATGTATAGAAAATAGTGAAACAAAGTAAAATAATGTAAGTCTCACAATATAATATAAATAAGTGCAGAAGTAAATGAAATCCACCCCACACACACCCCCCGATCTAGTCTGGTCGTACAAGCATATCTAAATCCAAAATGCTACAAGTCTGAAAAATAATACATAAGTAGTCTCAAATCATGTCTCAGAATAAAAACCAAGACATAATAATAGGAAGAGTCTTCGGGCAGTAAATGTCCTCAGGCTTACCCTAAAGAGACTTGAATCAACAACCCTCGAATATCAGGCACGAGGGGAAGACGTGGATCCAACCTGGTACTCTCATTCATAAATGAATGCAACAAGTGCTGGTCAATACAAACAACAAGTACTGGTAGGTATCATAGGCCGACTAAGACTAGCTAACGTATATAAAGGCAAAAAGTGCAAGATACACATGTAAAACAAGAAGTTACAAGTCCACACGAATCCATATCTATGGTACAAGTCATCACCTATGTTATAGTATCTAAACACAACTGTGCCAAGTCTTAGTATAACCAATCCGAACTAGTACATCACAATCATATCAAAATAAGTCATCACCTATATTATAGCATCTAATCCTAACTGTGCCAAGTCTTAGTTCAACCAATCTAAACCAGTACATCATAATCATATCACAACAATATCATAGGAAACCAAAAGGTACGATGCAATGCAATAATATATGTATGATGAATGCAATGCATATGCACCGTACACATGTACTCTGACCGATGAAGCATCACATCTCGACAAAGACAACCCATTAGGGTCCCGTGAAGTCCATGTACCACTCGTCCCAGCAATAACCTCAGTGACGAGCACTCTATCGATCTCAAAGAAGATACCATGCACATCGAGCACTCATTCATTCCCGGCAAGAGACCTCAGGCAATGTACACTCATTCCGTTTCGATAAATGACCTTGGATCACAGACTCTCATCTCTCTTTTACGCTCTTCGGCAAAGACCTCAGAGGCTACACTCTCTCACTTATCATCATCAGTACCTTAACCATGCAATATCAATGTATCATGGAAATGAGTATGAATATGATGCAATGTAAT
Source organism: Lycium ferocissimum (assembly GCF_029784015.1). Lineage (NCBI taxonomy): Eukaryota > Viridiplantae > Streptophyta > Magnoliopsida > Solanales > Solanaceae > Lycium > Lycium ferocissimum. Next base: position 51,809,558 of record NC_081349.1, on the reverse strand, counting down.
ATCAACAGCCTATACAATCCCAAAAAGTACCACACTTGGCACACAAGTAATATCAATAATAAGGCTACACAATAAGCCATAATGGGATCATAATTCTTATCTCAATATCAATCAAGTAGAGTACCGCCATGTCATAGTCATGATTTATCACTAGTCACCAATACCTAATGTCTCAATTTTGCAACGAGCCAATAAATAAATAGATCAAGATAAGTCACTAACATAACGGGGTGGCTAGCCCCCAAATCATACAACAAGGCCCCAATATCTAACCCAACTTCATACCCGAAGGTTTACATGCATTGTCCGACAATATCATCTAAACACACGCTTCGCTAACCAAAGTCTCATCATAGGTAAATCATAACCTACCTGAAAAATGTAACAACAATCTCCATTAGTCAAACCTTGGTCTTGCCCTTCCTTTATGCCTCGTAATAATGGAAGTCTAATCATATCTGGATATGAAATTAGAATCAAGAAGAAAATACCCAAATAACCATATTCTTAATCAAGTCCAAAACCCTAACTCATGAAATGGAAAAAATGAGAGAATTCGAAGGATACCCATAATAGTGTTGGAAGAATTTCGGATCAAAAAGTTAGTTCAAATGCCCATTCCCAGCCTCAAGGGGCAAAATGATTATTTCTTAAGAAAATTGGGTGCAATAAGGTCAAATTATTAATCTAGGAAGTCATAGGAATCCAATGGTACCCATATTGACATATTTTAAATCGGAAATTTCACTCAAGTTGGGCTTTTAAATCACCTCATTCGGCCTTAAAATGAGTGAGATATGGTGGTTTCAATTTTTGGAAGAAGGCAGAAATTTAAAGGATGATCCCAGTGCCAATTTCATAATTTTCAGCAAAAATCATATCAGAAAATTAGCACAGGAAATTTTTATTAAGATGCCCATATCTCGCTCATATAATGGAGAAACGCGACGATTCTTGTTGCTACAGTTCTGAAATTACGATACGGATTTGACTGTTCAATAGAAATACAAATCAAAGCTCGTTTGCTCATTATGGTACCCTTTTTGCTCAAAACGGCGTCAAAATAAAAAACAAACACCATACAACCCAAATAAATCCGAAACTCATCGGAATCTAACCAAAATTTGTGGACAAGTCCAAAATCATCATGCGAACCTACTTGAACTCTTAAAACATCCAAACGGGACCGTCTTGACCTGATGTTGATCATGGTCAACTCCAATGGTCAACTCTAATCATACCAAAAGCTAGTTTCTCAGCCAATCCCCCAAATCACACCGAACCTCTCGGGAACCAAACCAACGACTCGACTAAGTCATAAATTTGATTACGGGCACATTTACCCAAAAGTCAACTTTTGATCAAACTTCTCAAAGTTAGCCTTCAAAAGTCCAAAAACTTAGATTTTATTCTTTGATTCTCATCTGATCACCTCTGGAATGGAGTCACCCATCACAACAAAGCTAACAGAAATAATAAATCTGGGATCCAGGTCTAATTTCTTCCCATGATCATCTTTTCACTATAAATAGGCATATTAAACATTAACCGACTTAATTGTCAAAAACCAACCCGAGGAACTCTAAAATTATCCCCGTCAATTTCCACATATCATAACTAAGATTTCAAATCTAACAGAATCTTCAGATAGATAATCATAGCACGTTTTCCCAAAGTAAACAATTTATCCAAATAATTGAATGCCAGAATTTTCAAAGTGAAACCTTCTCTCGAAGTGAACCAAATGATATTAGGTTGACTTCAGATTTGGCTAGCAAGTCAAAATAATTTATAACAAAGCTTCTGGAATAGACGACACGCAAACTAGAGTACCGGTTCTCAAAACGACCGATCGGGTCATTACAAAATAATGCCTCCAAACCTTGTGGGCATGAATCACCGAAAATAATGCCTCCAAACCTTCTTCTCATGCTTCCTCAGTTGTCTCAAAGCATAAGCAATAACCTTATGGTGCTGCATCAACACACAACCCAATCTGACAACCGAGGCGTCACAATAAATAGCGTAACCCTCTTATCCCTCTGGAAGTATCAAAACTGGTGCTGAAGTCAGTATCTTCTTCAACTCCTGAAAGCTCCGCTCACTAGTGTCTGTCCATTGAAACTTAGCTGCCTTATGCGTTAATTTCGTCAATGGCACTGAAATAGAGGAGAAGCCCTCTACAAAACTCATGTAATACCCTGCCAACCCTAGAAAACTACAAACCTCCATTGGTGTCGTGGGTCTAGGCCAACTCTTCACAGACTCTATCTTCTGACTGTCAACCCTAATGCCTTCATCTGATACAATATGTCCAAGGAAAGCCACAGAATTCAACCAAAACTCATATTTAGATAACTTTGCGTTCAGCTTCTAATTCTGAAGAACTCTGAGTACAACACGCAAATGATCTGTATGCTCAGCCTCTGATCAAGAGTAGACTAAAATATCATCAATAAACACAAATCACAAACTGATCAAAGAAGGGTCTAAATATGAGGTTCATCAAATCCATAAATACTACTGGCGCATTAGTCAACCCAAAAGACATCATAAGAAACTCGAAATTACCATATCTGATCCTGAATGTTGTCTTCCAAATGTCTTTCTCTCTAACCCTGACCTGATGGTAACCTGACCTCAAATCTATCTTTGAAAAGCATATAGCATCCTGCAGCTGATCAAATAAATCATCAATTCTCGGGAGCGGCCACTTGTACTTTATCGTCACCTTATTTAACTATTTGTAATGTGTGCACATTCACAATGAGCCATCTTTTCTCCTTAGAAATAACACTGGTTCTCCTTACGGCGATGTACTAGGCCTAATAAAGCTCTTCTCGAGCAAATCTTTCAACTGCTCCTTCAATTTATTCAGCTCAGCAGGGGCCATCCTATTATAGGAATACATATCGGCTGAGTATCTGGTAGCACATCAATAGTAAAGTCAATCTCTTATTCAGGCGGAATGCCTAGTAGTTCATCTGGAAATACATATGGGAATTCATTAACCACCAGAATAGACTGAAGGGTCGGTGGTTCTGCTTCTGCATCTCGAACTCGAACAATGTGATAAATACAACCCTTTGCGATAATTTTCTTTGCCTTGAGATAGGAAATAAACCTTCTTCTCGGCGAAGCTGTATTACCTTTTCATTCCAAAGACTGGCTCTCCTTGAAACTGAAATTAGACCATCTTTGTTCTGCAATCAGCGTTAGCATAATGAGAAGCCAACCAGTCCATACCTATAATAACTTCAAAGTCTACTATATCCAACTCAATCAAGCCTACGACTGTATGACGATTACAGACTATAACTATACAATTCCTGTATACTCATCTAGCTATCACTGGGTCACCAACAGGTGTAGACACCTCAAAAAGGCCTAATCTTCTCAGGTTCTATCCCAAACTTACCAAAGGATAAAGGGAGGACATATGATAAAGTAGAGCCTGGGTTTACCAATGTATACACGTCATAGGAAGAGACTGATATTATACCTGTAACAACATCAGGTGATGACTCAAGATCCTGCCGACCAACTAATACATAGACACGGTTCTGAGGATCGCTAGAGCTAGATGCTCCACCTTTGCCTCTACCATGCCTGGCTAATGTTTGAGAATCCTGCCCCGAAGGGCGTGCCGATGACGAATAACCAGGGCGTACTGATAACGAAGAACCAGTAGCAGATCCTGTGGCTGAATTACACCTCCACCACCTCTTAACTGACAATATCGTACAATATGGCCTGGATGACCGCAAGTATAACACACATCTGAACGCAAACAGCACAGTCTGCTGTTCAACTTACCACACTGAGCACATCATGGTAGAGATGGCCTCATCTGAAGGGAATCACCTCTAGACTAGGAACCGAAAGCCCTAGAACTCTATCCTGGCTCAAAACAAGTAGGTCGATCAAACCTCGGTCTTGGAAACTGTGAAGGCACATTAGCAGCTAAATAGGCTGGACGTCTAGGAAACTGCTGTCTGCGACCACCCCGATACTCACCAAAAAACTATGAAGATTGAGCTCTCTTGCTCTGGCCCCTATCACGCTCTCGCTCAGCTCACTGTTGCTGCTTCCACTGCTTTAGGCCCTGAGCCTATACCTGAATACGAGAGATATCCATACCCTCCTAAAGTGAGGCTTTCATGCAGTCATTAATCAAGTGCGGCCCAAGTCCAATTACAAATTGGTGTACCTGATCCTTCATCTAAGCTACAATCATGGGAGCATACCTGGATAGTGAATCAAAAACAAGATTTTTCTCCCGCATACTGATATTCCCCTGGCATAAATTTAGAAATCTATCAACTCGAGCCCGTCGGGTCTCAGCTGACAAATGATGCCGAAGAAAGGCCTAAGTGAACTCCTTCCATACTGCTGGGGGTGCATTAGTCCCTCTAGATAACTCCCAAGTATCATACCACTGGACATCAGCATTTCGCAAATAGTAGGAAGCCAACTCTACTGACTGAGTGTTAGAAGCATGCATTACCCTTAATGTCCTCAGCATCCGCTCTATAAAATTTTGGGGATCCTCATCTAGTTTCGATCCTGTAAATACTGGATGTTCCAAATTATTGAAGTCTTGAATCCTGGCACTAACAGCCCTATCAGCATAATCGGTACTCGTGCCCTGACACTGAGCCTGAGCGACCACTAACTGAGTCAATAACTGAATAGCATCTCGCATCTCTTGGCCTGATGCATCAGATGGAGGAATTGGGGGTACTGTAGTCGTAGCCCCTCTAGGATCCACTGGAACAAAAGGGCTTTGAGAAGACTGAGATGGAGCCTTACTTTGGGACTCACCCTGGCTCGCATCTACTGGTGGCACCTGACTGGTACCCTTATCTGTTACAGCCTTGCCTCTCTAGCCAACTAAAACTTTCCTCGTCACACGAATCACTGAAATCACAATACGTTATTAGAAAAGGGATCCTGAGCTCTAACACACGATCTAAGATAAGAAAGAAAGATTAAATTCCCTACAGCCTCCTATTTATACACAACACACCATAAATAAGACTCTGCTAGACACAGCTTGTAGACAACCCTAGGAAGAAATTGCTCTGATATCAAGTTTGTCACGACCCAAATCGGAGGGCCGTGACGGGCACCCGATCCCTACCTGCCGAGCTCCGCTAATCATGCTTATCATAATCATAAACAAGGGTGGACCACGAGGGTCATCAGATGGAAATCTTCTAGATCATATGAGAAATATGTTGAAAAGGGATGAGCCCAAAAAGGCATTCTATATAACTATGCTGGACAAAATCTACAAGCCGATAAGGCCATACAACAAAAATGTAGGCTGAGGGGCCACACAACATTTGACTATACCACATTGTCTACAATCCTCTAATAAAGTGCATGACATAAAAAGGTCGGACAGGGCCCCGCCATATCTATATGTACACAAAAATATAATATGCCAAAACACAACAACAACTTCAATATAAGGGAGTGCTCCAATATCAGCTGAGCAAGAAGAACCTACGGAGGTAGATCGTCAACCTGTCTACCTGAACCAATGGTCATGAAACGCAGCGCCCCCAGAAAAGGGACGTCAGTACGGACAAAGTACTGAGTATGTAAGGCATGAAAGTAACATGAAGGAGACATAAAAGTACATAGGATAAAATGAATGCAACCTATATGTCTGAACTGCCTCTGAGGGCCAATGATATGCATAAGTACTGTATGTATACATATATATGCTTGTATAACGCCTGGTCATACATACACCTGTCAACCTCCGATCATCATTATGAGATAGCATTTTCATCAACAAGCGACTCTATGATTCATACTAAATCTTAAGAAAGACGTACTGAACAACATCACTAGAACATGAATCAACATGGACCATCCCTAGCTATTAAGAATAGAATCATTATGGAGTACTGTTACGTTTACGTTTCATTCATAAGAATCATGCCAAAAGAAGGAAAGTTATCCTTAACATACCTCAAATCGTCAACAAAATCCCACAATGAAACTATCGCGCTAGCATTCTAATCTTCTTAGTCACTACAGTATACGTAGCAGCCAACAACACAACAAGAACCTCATATAAGTCTTTTTAATTCCACATCACTACTCACCCCAAGATTTACATCAAAACAACCCAATATACAACACTTATGCACTTTCTTCTTCCAATTATACCAAGTATAACATCTTTCATACAATATCAACACCAACTACTATCCTTACAATAAGGTTTTAACTTAAAAAAATATTAACAACATGGCTTAAGTTAGGTTACATCTCAACATAAACTCGAATTCATTTTTGAACCTTCTCTTTAACTCCTTTCCCTCTAAACATAGCATAACCATCATAAAAACTCATAAACATGGAGTTAAGATAGAATCTTACCTCAAAACTCAAGAACACATCAATTCTAAGAGTGTTTCACCTTGAAGTATCCTCCAAAACCACTACCAAGAGGAGAAACAAGCTTCACTTTATAACCTTTAAACACTTGCTCTTCTCTTTTGATCCTTGATTTTTCTTAGGAATTGATTAGATATTTTTGGAGAGGGTTTTCTGTAAGGCTCGAGATCAGGGGAAGAGGAGAAAATGAGTTAAAATAACAAGTATACAAAATATATAAAAAAGATTTGAAATCGGCTTAAAAAATATGGCCAAAAATACTGATTGTATATTTATATACGGTCCGTATATATGGACCGTAATTCTCAGGCCAAAAATTACCCTCTCTGCCTAAGGAAATACGGTTCGTATTCAAAGGTACGATCTGTATTTCCAAACTATGGTATGTATTTCGTACTTCCCAAAAATCAATTCTGACAAACGTATTCTCTTCGATTCATTCATCCTCTAATCCTTCCAACACATGCCAATCATGAACCTAAACCTTCATATACTTAAGATGAACATGTCTAATCTCATATAACCTCGAAGATAACTCCGTTCCCTGAATCTATAGCAACCAACTCATAAAGAAACTTAGTATATAAAAGTACGGGGTGTAACACTATCCTAAACTTACCAGCAATAAAAGGAATGACGTATGATAAAGTAGAACCTGGATTTATCAATGCATATATGTTATGGGATGAGACTTATAATGTACTTGTAACAACATCGGGTGATGACTCAAGATCCTGCCAACCAACTAATTTATAGATGCAGTTACGAGGACCGTTTGAGCTAGACGCTCTACCCTTAACTCTGCCGTGACTGGTTGATGTCTGAGAACCCTACCAGTAGGGCGTACTGATGATGAAGAACTAGCTGCAGATCCTGTCGGCTGAACTATATCTCCACCTCTTCTCGACGGATAATCTTACATAATATGGCCTGGATAACTGCAAGTATAGCACATATGTGAACCCAAACAAAGACTGTTTGACGTGCAACTTACCACACTGAGCGCATCGTGAAAAAGATGTCCTCATCTAATCAGAATCACCCCCGAACTGGGAACCGAAAGCCTTAAAACTCTAGCCTCACCTAGAATAAGTGGATTGATCAAACCTCGATCCTGGAATCTGTGGAGGCGCACTAGACACTAGATAGGCTAGATGCCTAGGAAACTTCTGTCTATGACCACCTCGGAACTCGCTAAAGGAACCAGAGGATCTAGCTCTTTTACGCTGGCCCCTATCATGCTCTCGATCAGGCCGCCATCGCTCGCTCCTCTAGGCCCTAAGCATATGCCTATGTTACACCTTGGAAATTCCCCGTTAGCATACAATGAATAGACGAGTGAGGGGTATGATGTATTTGAGGTTTGGAAAAGTAAGAAATAGTATTTGATGATCCTAATTAAGATTTCCAAAGACATTCGAGTTAAAGAAAGAAAGTTGTTAAGGAAAGCGAGTCATATGTTGAGTAACGGATAAGAATTACGAGTATTGAGCTAGCGGTGTATAAATGATGCCCTAAGGAAGGGTTATGACGTCCCTTAGATTGGTATTGAAGTGATAAACAAGTGTTAAGAAAGTTCCATAAGGATTTGAGATCAAACGAGTCGACGAAATAATTCTCGAAAAAACTGGACAATCTACGGCAAGACATACTGGCCGTATAAAAAGTATGGACCGTATGTCCAACCGTAAATTCAGCCCAGAATACTATACTTCACTGGACCAAATCTACGGCCAGACATACGGACCGTATGTTGGTCCGTATGTTGGTCCGTATATCCTGGTCGGGGCTGAACTTGAATTAATATAAGGGACCCTTTTCATTTCATTTTCATTTCATCTTCCTCCTCCACACTTCAAGAAACCTCTAGAATATTTCCATACACCTCAATCACAAGGAAATCAATAGAAATCAAAGATCAACAACAAGGATTAGAGTGAATCAAGTGAAGGAAACCTCTCTAAAGTCATCCAAAACAAGAAATCTCAAGAAAGAGGAAATAGGGTTTTGGTGGAAAGAGGTGTATTACCAACCAAGGCTTGTTTCTTCATCATTTAAGGTAAGTTTCATGACCCTTCTATGTTATTTGAAGTATTAGTAAGTTGAAACACATGGATGGTAGAAGAGTGTAGAAAATGGGTCTTAAATGGGTGAAAATGTCATTATGGAATAGTAGTGGGAATGAATCATGAAAATGGTTGTGTTGATGTTACAAATGCGTTATAAATGAAGTTTAGAACATGAAATGAGTATTGTATGAGAAAGAATGCGAAAATGGACCTTAGTCATGAATATGGAGAATTGGAGTGAAATTGTGAAATGTGAATAACGTAAATGAATGACGATTGTTGCTAGCGATATTGTGATTGTTGTTATGAATGTTGGGAGTTGATATGGAATATGGCGGAAAGTAGTATAAACAAAGGAAATGCTGCCCAAATTTCTCTAGCTTTAGTAAGTACGTTCTCATGATTGTTTAGCTAATGACGACATGAATTCCCTTGAAGGTATAAACGAGCGCGTTAAAGGAGAACGAGCAAGCGATAGAATAGTTAAGGGACAATGGTATGTGAGATTAACCCTTCTTTCTAAGGCATGAATCTTATGCATGATTTTTCTCCCTCTTCGTGAATTTCCTACATTCCAAAAGACTAAAGGCCTATGTTCATGAATGGTCATACGAGACAAGAAATGTGATATGAATATGACGATGATAATGCCAAGCTTAAGTATAGAGACCACGATATAATGTATCTACGAAGCTAATGATGTTTACTATGATCCACTAATGTCTTCTTCATGTACACTCACCTTAACGTAGTCCTTCCAAGGTGAGATATGACGACTATGGTTATTCTATAAAGTAATCGGGGGTTTACGCCCTTACGTCACCCCGACATAGTTATGGTTGCTTTCAAGTCCTAAGGTATAAATTGATGATATACGTATAATGATGTTAACTTATGATAGAACCATGATATGTCCATGAAGTGAATGATAGTGATGAGTCTATGATATGTATGATGATAAATGCATGATATATGATGATGATGTGATTCCACCGCGCCAAATTGGCCGGGCATGTCACCGCTAAGGCGAGCTGCATACGATTCCACCGTGCCTAGATGGCCGGGCATGTCACCGCTAAGGCGGGTCGTTATGATTCCACCGAGCCTAGAGGGGAGGCATGACACCACTAGTGGGCGGCATTTGATGGTTACCCGGACGCGGGTTAACGACATGATGATGTATGATTGATGTGACGATGCATGTATGGCATGATGATGTATATGTGATATGATAAGACATACGCTATGATAATGCACATGATATACTTATGTATGATGTATGTATATGAAATGTACCTACGCCTAAAAGAGTACACAGGTTGTATCCTCATCTCATGACTTATGATACTCTTATTATGCTTATTTCACTCCTGTCTGACATACTCAGTACAATGTTCGTTCTGACGTCCGTTTTTTTTGGATGCTGCGTTCATGCCCACAGGTAGGCAGGGAGACGGTGCCGATCCATAGGAGCTAGTAGCTGACTTGTGAGCACTCCATTTTCTGGAGGTGCCGTTGATTATTCTTTTGGTACATATATGTATGTATCCATGATTGGGCACGACGGGGTCCTGTCCGGTCCATATGTCTAGTACTCTAGTAGAGGCTCGTAGATACGCATGTGTGGGTAGTATGGTCCCATGGTTTACATGTATATGTATGTGCGTGTGTATATATTATTTTGATAGCCGAAGGGCTTATGTTTATAAAAGTAATTATATTTCAAATGATGATATATCTTCATGAACTTGAGCAAGTGTTATGAATGAGAGCATATAGGTAATGGAATGAGTGGTGTTCGGTGGTTAGCCCCGGATACCCGTCATGGCCTGTAATTCGGGTCGCGACGTGGTATCGGTACCGATTCGGTCCTAGGAAGTGTCTACGAGCCGTGTCTAGTAGAGTCTTGTTTATGGTGTGTTCCGCGCTACGCTAAGAAACAAGCGGCTACAGGGCATTTAGGAAAAATGACCATCCTTCTCCTTGTGAGATCGTGCGATAGAGCCGAGTATAAGATTTAATCCTCTCTAATGAGTATGTTGTGATTTCAGAATACCGCCAAAAGGAAAAGCTAAAGCCGCCCAGAGGGGCAAGACTACGACAAAGAGGCCGGCAGAAAGAGAGCCGCCTATGAATGTAGATGAGGATGAATCACATAATGAGGCTCCATCTAATGCCTCCACTACTCCGCCTATTACGGAAGAGCAAGAAGGGGCTTCTGTTCCAGCTCCTATGCCTCCAGTTCCTCCGCCGGCTACATCGGGTCAACAAGTGACCGAGGCTATTAATTTATTGACACAGTTGGTTACCGCTCAGGCACAACGAAAAAATGTGGGCCCGAGTGATCGTTTAACTAGTACTAGAGCCCGTGACTTTATGAGTTTAAATCCTCCGGAATTCTTTGGGTCAAAGCCGGATGAAGACCCGCAGGGCTTTATTGATGAAATGTTGAGAACGTTGCGGATTATTCATGCTTCCGAGACCGAATCCGTGGAGTTGGCATCATATAGACTCTGGGATGTGGCGGTTTTATGGTATAATAATTGGTTAGCATCGAGGCAAGAGAATGTGCCTCCTCCTGTTTGGCAAGAATTTGTTGACGCCTTCATTCGCCACTACTTACCACCCGAGGTCCACCGAGCTAGAGCGGATAGATTCTTAAACTTGAAGCAAGGTAATATGAGCACCTGGGAGTATAGCCTTCAATTTAATTCTTTGGCTAGATATGCCCCTACCATGGTGGCCGACATGGGAGATCGGGTGCACAGATTTGTGAGTGGCTTAGGGCCACATTTGTTTAAAGATTGCTTAACGGCTTCATTGCAAGATGGAATGGATATTTCCCGCATTCAGGCCCACGCCCAAAACTTAAAGGGACAACAACCTTCGCAAAGGGGTGACCGCGATATTGATAGAGGGAAAAGCAAAAGGGCCAGATCTATGGATACAGGCGGTGATTATAGAGGGGGATCGAGGCAGACATATTCTTGGCACTCAGGCCAGTCAGTGACGAGTGCACCTCGCCGATTTACAGGCAGAAGACCTGATCGCTCCTATTGTTCGGGACGGTGGTCGAGTTCGAGGGCCCCGAGGTTCACGGTTGGGGGAGATTACGTCAAGGAGACCATCGGTTCCCGATGCACCGGTGCGAAAATTGCACTCGGGGCCATGCCGCCGAGCCACGGATGCATGCTATATTTGTGGGCGGACGGGACACTTGATGCGAGATCGTCCTTCGAGATATGGCAGGTGGGGTTCAGCCGCACGTGATCGGCATGGCAGGTTCTTCTTCGCACATCCCACGGGCGGACTCCCCGTACTCCGGCGAGCCGAGGTAGAGGCCGAGGGGGAGCATCTACTTCAGGTGCCACACAACACCGCTTATATGCTTTAGCCGGACGACAGGATCTCGAGTCCTCTCCAGATGTAGTTACAGGTACATTGACTGTGTTTTCTCATGATGTGTATACATTGATAGATCCGGGTTCCACATTATCATATATTACTCCCTATGTTGCTAATCGTATTGGGGTGAAACCCGAGCCAATTAAACCCTTTGAGGTGTCTACTCCGGTTGGTGATCCCGTAATAGCTAAACAAGTGTATAAAGATTGTTTAATTGTGATATGTGATCGCCAAACCAAAGCTGATTTAATTGAGCTAGAGATGCTAGACTTTGATGTTATAATGGGTATGGATTGTTTAGCCTCATGTTATGCTAAAATTGATTGCCAAATGAAATTAGTTCGATTCCAATTTTCGGGAGAACCCGTGCTTAAATGGAGAGGTAATACGGCAACTCCAAGGGGTAGGTTTATTTCCTACCTTAAGGCAAGAAAGATGATAGCCAAGGGCTATATTTATCATTTAGTACGAGTTCGTGACACCGAGGAAACATTGCCAACTTTTCAATCTGTTCCGGTAGTGAATGAGTTTCCGGATGTATTTCAAGAGAACTTCCAGGCCTTCCTCCAGAAAGAGAGATTGACTTCGTCATTAATGTGTTGCCGGACACTAAGCTTATTTCTATTCCTCCTTATCGAATGGCTCCGGCAGAATTGAAGGACTTAAAGGCCCAGTTGAAAGACTTGCTCGAAAAGGGATTTATTCGACCCAGTTCATCACCGTGGGGAGCGCCAGTCTTATTTGTAAGAAAGAAAGATGGCTCCTTAAGAATGTGTATTGATTATAGACAGCTGAATAAGGTGACGATAAAGAACAAGTATCCTCTTTCGAGAATTGATGATTTATTCGATCAGCTACAAGGTGCCAAATGATTTTCCAAAATAGATCTGAGGTCGGGTTATCATCAAGTGAGAGTCAGAGAAGAAGATATTCCCAAGACAGCTTTCAGGACAAGATATGGCCATTATGAATTCCGAGTAATGTCGTTTGGGCTAACTAATGCTCCGGCGGTATTTATGAATTTAATGAATAATGTATTCAGGCCTCTCTTAGATCTATTCGTGATAGTATTCATTGATGATATTTTAGTGTATATTCTCGCACGTAAATCAGAACATGCAGATCATCTACGTATTGTTCTTGGAATTCTTCGAACTCGGGAGTTGTATGCAAAATTTTCAAAGTGCGAGTTCTGGCTAGATTCGGTGACATTCTTGGGCCATGTGATTTCAGATGATGGCATTAGAGTCGACACTCAGAAAATTAAAGCAGTAAAGACTTGGCCAAGGCCTACGACGCCTACGAGAAGTTCGTAGTTTTACCGGGTTTGGCAGTTATTATAGAAGATTTGTAGAATGCTTTTCATCTATTTCAAATTTCCCCCATTGACGAAGTTAACCCAGAAATCAACAAAATTTCAGTGGAATGACGCTTGTGAGCGTAGCTTCCAAGAATTGAAGGACAGGTTAACCACCACTCCAGTTTTAACACTCCCAGAAGGGCCGGATGGCTACGTTGTGTATTGTGATGCTTCCGGTGTTGGGTTAGGATGTGTATTAATGCAGCATGGAAAAGTCATTGCTTATGCTTCGAGGCAGCTGCGAAAACATGAAAAGAACTACCCAACTCATGATCTCGAATTGGCTGCAGTTATTCATGCCTTGAAAATGTGGAGACATTACTTGTATGGTGTATATGTCGATATCTATACGGATCATAAGAGTCTCCAATACATTTTCAAACACAAGGAATTGAATCTGAGACAGTGGCGGTGGTTAGAACTATTGAAGGATTATGATGTGAATATCTTATACCACCCCGAAAAGGCAAATGTAGTAGCGGATGCGCTTAGTCGCCGATCAATGGGTAGCTTATGTGAAGTACCCTCGGAGAAGAAAGAAATGATTCATGAACTCCATCAATTAGCAAATCTTGGAGTACGTATAATTGATTCAGGCAATAATGGAGTTAGTGTTAACGATCCCACAGTTTCATCCTTGGATGCGAGAGATAAAAGAGCACCAATACGAGGATCCCAAGTTGAAGTATTATAAAGGTGTGCAGTTTCCAAAAGAAGATCACCATTTAAAGTCTCGGCAGATGGGGTTCTCAAGTATCAAAATAGATTATGTGTTCCGGATATTGCGGGACTTCGCCGCCAAATTCTAGAAGAAGCTCATTACTCCCGGTATTCTATTCATCTAGGAACGACAAAGATGTATCATGATCTTAAATTGATGTATTGGTGGGATGGCATGAAAAGAGACATAGCGTAAATTTATAGCCCAATGTCCAAATTATCAAGAAGTAAAGGTAGAACATCAAAAGCCAGGGGGATTATTGCAAGCAATAGAAATTCCTACGTGGAAATGGGAAGTGATCAATATGGATTTTATTGTAGGATTGCCCCGCTCTCGAGGCAAGTATGATTCCATATGGGTGATTGTGGATAGATTGACAAAAGCAGCTCATTTTCTCCCAGTCAGAACCACTTACTCAGCAGAAGATTATGCGAGGTTGTACATCAAGGAGATTGTGAGACTTCACGATATTCCATTATCCATTATTACAGATAGAGGAGCACAATTTACAGTCAAGTTCTGGAAATCGTTTCAAGAAGGTCTAGGTACTCAAGTGAGGCTCAGCACGACATTTCACCCGCAAACTGACGGGCAAGCCGAGTGTACTATACAGACCTTGGAGGATATGCTAAGGGCATGTGTTTTAGATTTTGGTGGTAGTTGGGATGACCACTTACCCCTAATCGAATTCGCATATAACAATAGCTACCATTCCAGTATCCAAATGGCTCCGTATGAAGCTTTATATGGAAGGAAGTGTAGATCTCCGATTAGATGGTTTGATGTCGGAGAAGTACAATTAATAGGCCCTGAGTTGATTCAACAAGATGTAGAAAAAGTCAAGATGATCCGAGATCAATTATTGACAGCCCAAAGTCACCAAAAATCTTATGCGGACAACCGCCGGCGAGATTTAGAATTTCAAGTCAATGACTGGGTGTTCTTGAAGGTATCCCCAATGAAAGGGGTGATGAGATTCGGCAAGAAAGGGAAGTTGAGTCCTCGATATATTGGACCTTATAGAATCATCCGCAAAGTGGGTCAAGTAGCTTATGAGTTAGACTTGCCTTTGAAGCTTGAATTAGTTCATCCGGTATTCCATGTTTCAATGCTCCGCAAATGTGTTGGATACCCTACAAAGATCGTGCCAGTAGATGATGTTCAGATTACAGAAAAGCTAGCTTATGAAGAAGTGCCTATTGCCATTCTAGACAGGCAAGTACGAAGACTTCGAAATAAGGAAGTAGCTTCCGTTAAAGTCTTATGGAGAAATAACAATCGAGAAAAAATGACTTGGGAAGCGGAAGAGAAGATGAAGTCCACATATCCACATTTATTTCAATCCCCGGAGAGATCTATGACGAAACGTCGAAAGGATAAGGTATGTAGGCTTTTCTTTTTATGCATATGGGTCGTGTGTGGCAAGTTCATATTGCTATTGTGTTGTGGCCCTGTGAGGCAATGATATTATGGGTTGTTGTGACATGATGGTAGCGCCATATTATAGGGCAAACTTTGGCGAAATTTTTCTAGAATTCCTAACGACTTAACATTCGAGGACGAATGTTCAAAAAGGGGGGAAGAATGTTACACCTTGGAAAATTCCCCGTTAGCGTACAGTGAATAGACGAGTGAGGGGTATGATGTATACGAGGTTTGGACAAGTAAGAAATAGTATTTGATGATCCTAATTAAGATTTCCAAAGACATTCGAGTTGAGGAAAGAAAGTTGTTAAGGGAAGCGAGTCATATGTTAAGTAACGAATAAGAATTATGAGTATTGAGTTAGCGGTGTATAAATGATGCCCTAAGGAAGGGTTATGACATCCCTTAGATTGGTATTGAAGTGATAAACAAGTGTTAAGAAAGTTCCATAAGGATCGGAGATCAAACGAGTCGACGAAACAATTCTCGGAAAAACTGGACAATCTACGGCCAGACATACTGGCCGTATAAAAATATGGACCGTATGTCCAACCGTAGATTCAGCCCAGAATACTATACTCCATCGACCAGATCTACGGCCGGACATATGGCCCGTAGAAAACATACGGACCATATGTTGGTCCGTATATCTTGGTCGAAATTTGAACTTGAATTAATATAAGGGACCCTTTTCATTTCATTTTCATTTCATCTTCCTCCTCCACACTTCAAGAAACCTCTAGAATATTTCCATACACCTCAATCATAAGGAAATCAATAGAAATCAAAGATCAACAACAAGGATTAGAGTGAATCAAGTGAAGGAAACCTCTCTTAAGTCATCCAAAACAAGAAATCTCAAGAAAGAGGAAATAGGGTTTTGGTGGAAAGAGGTGTATTACCAACCAAGGCTTGTTTCTTCATCATTTAAGGTAAGTTTCATGACCTTTCTATGTTATTTGAAGTATTAGTAAGTTGAAACACATGGATGGTAGAAGAGTGTAGAAAATGGGTCTTAAATGGGTGAAAATGTCATTATGGAATAGTAGTGGGAATGAATCATGAAAATGGTTGTGTTGATGTTACAAATGCGTTATAAATGCCGTTTAGAACATGAAATGAGTATTGTATGAGAAAGAATGCAACAATGGACCTTAGTCATGAATATGGAGAATTGGAGTGAAATTGTGAAATGTGAATAACGTAAATGAATGACGATTGTTGCTAGCGATATTGTGATTGTTGTTATGAATGTTGGGAGTTGATATGGAATATGGCGGAAAGTAGTATAAACAAAGGAAATGCTACCCAAATTTCTCTAGCTTTAGTAAGTATGTTCTCATGATTGTTTAGCTAATGATGACATGAATTCCCTTGAAGGTATAAACGAGCGCGTTAAAGGAGAACGAGCAAGCGATAGAATAGTTAAGCGACAAAGGTATGTGAGGCTTAACCCTTCTTTCTAAGGCATGAATCTTATGCATGATTTTCCTCCCTCTTCGTGAATTTCCTACATTCCAAAAGACTAAAGGCCTATGTTCATGAATGGTCATACGAGACAAGAAATGTGATATGAATATGACGATGATAATGCCAAGCTTAAGTATAGAGACCACGATATAATGTATCTACGAAGCTAATGATGTTTACTATGATCCACTAATGTCTTCTTCATGTACACTCACCTTAACGTAGTCCTTCCAAGGTGAGATATGACGACTATGGTTATTCCATAAAGTAATCGGGGGTTTACGACCTTACGTCACCCCGACATAGTTATGGTTGCTTTCAAGTCCTAAGGTATAAATTGATGATATACGTATAATGATGTTAACTTATGATAGAACCATGATATGTCCATGAAGTGAATGATAGTGATGAGTCTATGATATGTATGATGATAAATGCATGATATATGATGATGATGATGTGATTCCACCGCGCCAAATTGGCCGGGCATGTCACCGCTAAGGCGAGCTGCATACGATTCCACCGTGCCTAGATGGCCGGGCATGTCACCGCTAAGGTGGGCTGCTATGATTCCACCGAGCCTAGAGGGCCGGGCATGACACCACTAGTGGGCGGCATATGATGGTTACCCGGACGCGGGTTAATGACATGATGATGTATGATTGATGTGACGATGCATGTATGGCATGATGATGTATATGTGATATGATAAGACATACGCTATGATAATGCACATGATATACTTATGTATGATGTATGTATATGAAATGTACCTACGCCTAAAAGAGTACACAGGTTGTATCCTCATCTCATGACTTATGATACTCTTATTATGCTTATTTCACTCCTGCCTTACATACTCAGTACAATGTTCGTATTGACGACCGTTTTCTTTGGACGCTGTGTTCATGCCCACAGGTAGGTAGGGAGACGGTGTCGATCCATAGGAGCTAGTAGCTGACTTGTGAGCACTCCATTGTCCGGAGGTGCCGTTGATTATTCTTTTGGTACATATATGTATATATCCATGATTGGGCATGACGGGGTCCTGTCCCTTTCATATGTCTAGTACTCTAGTAGAGGCTCGTAGATACGCATGTGTGGGTAGTATGGTCCTATGGTTTACATGTATATGTATGTGCGTGTGTATATATTGTTTTGATAGCCGAAGGGCTTATGTTTATAAAAGTAATTATGTTTCAAATGATGATATGTCTTCATGAACTTGAGCAAGTGTTGTGAATGAGAGCATATAGGTAACAAAATGAGTGGTGTTCAGTGGTTAGCTCCGGATACCCGTCATGGCCCGTAATTCGGGTCGTGACAGCCTAAATACGAGTGAGGCCGTCATGAAATCATTAATCTAATGCAGTTCAAGTCCAATCGTAAATCGGTGTACGTAATCCTCCATCTCAGCTACAAACGTGGGAGCATACGTGGCTAGTGAGTTAAAGTGAAGATTGTACTATCGAACACTCATATTCCCCTAGCGTAGATTCAGAAATCTATCAACTCGAGCCCGTCGGGTCTCTGCTAGTAGATAGTGTTGAAAGAAGGCCTCTGTGAACTCCCACCTTACTGCTGGAGGTGCATTAGTCCCTCAGGATAACTCCCAAGTCTCATGGCAATGGACGGCAACATCCCGCAACCGGTAGGAAGCCAACTCTACTAACTGAGTGTCATAAGCATGCATTACTCTCAATGTCCTCTGCATCTGATCTACAAAACTCTATGGGTCCTCATCCTGGTTTGATCCTATAAACACTGGAGGGTCTAAATTGATGAAGTATCAAACCCTGACACTACACCCCTGTCAGTATAACCAGCACCTGTACCTTGACGTTGGGCCTCAGCGGCCACTAACCGAGTCAATTATCGAATAAAATCTGACATCTCTTGGCCAGGTATACTAGGTGGAGGAATTAGGGGTGTTGTGGCTGCAGCCCCTCTGAACTCCTCTGGAATAGGTAGAGTCTGAGAAGATCGAGATGGGGCCTCACTTTGGTACTCACCCTAGCCCGCATCTATTGGTGGCACCCGATTGGTACCCTCATCTGTCAAAGTCTTGCCTCTCTAGCTAGCTGAAGCTTTTCTCATCACAGGATTGCTATAATCAAAACATGTTTAGAAAGATGAACTCGTACGACACAACTCTAGCACATGATCTAAGATAAGAAGGAAAGACAGCCATCCTAAATGCCTTGTAGCCTCCTGTTTATAAGTGTGCTGCACAACACACCCGTAAACAAGACTTTACTAGACACGACTTGTAGACAATCCCAGGACAGAACTGCTCTGATACCAAGTTTGTCACAACCCAAACTGCAGGCCCTGATGAGCACCCAGTGATGTGCCGTGAAATTATGGCACATTTGATGCTTTTTAACTCTAAGTTCTACTTGTTTTCGAATGAGTTTGTGTCAGGTTGATGTGTTTTGTGTATGTTGCATGTATTTATTAGTCGGATTACTAAAGCAAGTGAAGATAAGGAAATTTAAGACTCAACAATGTTTATGTACTTATACAGAACTGTTGTTATTCGACGGACCATGAATTGAGCCGTGGTTATGCTTAATCAGAGAAATTCAGAGACTGTGCAACTTTGGGATACAAAGGGACGAGAAGATTTACGGACCGACAACATGCTCGATGGTCCATCGAAATGCACCATCGTTTGACAAATTGTAGCTTGGTTCTTTGTCAGCAGATCGTCAAGTGTATCGTCGTTACTCGACGGTACCGTCGATGCACATTCACGGTCCGTTGAGTGACAAACCGACTGGGGCAGTTTAGTCTTTATTAGTTTCGAGTTTTTGACTTGTATAAATACCTGATAGGGTTTTATTTTTCAGACATCTTGAGTTTAAGACTTGTATTGAGCACTTTGAGTTCTTTGTACTTTTCAAGGGTTTCAAGACTATTCTATTTTCGTTTACCTTCAATTCTCTTTGTAGGTTCAATAACAATGTTTTTTGTGTTTGTCAATTCAATGAGTAGCTAAATTCTAGACTAAGGTTGTGGACCCAGGATGGGTGTTTTGAGAATGGGTTTCTAGTTGTGATATATGCATAATTTGTTGTCAGGGTTTGTTAGTTCTTCATTATTCATTGCTAGTTGGAAGTTGAAAACATTAACGTATGCCATAAATCTTGATTTATTTGGGAAAATAATCAGGGTTTGGTAAGAGCTAATAACAAGAACTCAAGCCTTTAAACCTTGTTTAATAAATTCACTTAGGAATAAGAGGAATTTACTTGGCATAATTAATCGTTCTTCATACAAACTCTTTCGTATTTGGGAAAATCATAATGAGATATTATTCTTAATTATTGGGAAATATTAGGAACTCCATTAGAGATTAAGTGCATTCCTACAACAACCCATTAGAAGTAGACCATATTAGAACCCTAAGTATTGCATTCATTTGGGGGAACACAACCTTGGTTTCTTTTACCATATATTACAATCCAAAGCAATTAGTTAGCAATTAGTCATAAACAACCAACTTTGTACAAAGTTATCGAATAAGACATTAGACCTAAATAGAGTATTCTACGATTTTAGTAACCTTTTCACACAATATTCCCTGTGGGATTCGATCCCAAACTTGTTGGGTTACTATATTTGACATCATCCGCTTTACGCTAACAAAATGTGTAATTTGAGCGTATCAAATTTTGGCGCCGTTGTCGGGGAATACAGTTTTGAAATTACTAAATAGTGATTACTTAGCTTGAGTCTTTTTCTTATTCCATCACACCTTGTTTGCTATTCCATGTGAACCAAGTGGTCATGAATCATAATCAACGAGGAGCAAGTAGTAATCAGGGTGGTCAACAAAGCCCCCTGGTAATTGGGGAGAACGAGAATGTATTTGCTAAGTTGATAGATGAGGAGGACTATGCATCTGCTATTTTTCATGCTCGGGTTGGGGCTACAAGTGTCCAAATTGATTCCTCTCTATACTACTTGTTCAAACTTGAGGGCTATTTTCGTAATTCCACCAACAATGATCCTCATCAACACTTACAGAACTTTGTGCTATATGTGCCAATCATATCCAAAATAATGTTTCACAAGACACTATTTAGCTAAGGCTCTTCAAATATTCTTTAGCCGGAGATGCCAGAGTGTGGTTTGAAAAGCTGCCCCAAAATTCTATTATTTCATGGGCAGAGATGGTTTCGATTTTTTTTTCAAGAAGTGGTATCCCCAAAGCAAGAAGGCTGAAATTCATGATAAGATTTATGAGTTCAAACAACGCCAGGGGGAGAAACTATATGAAGCTTGGGAGAGATTTAAAGAGTATTTGCAAAAGTCTCCAAATCACGATTTTTTAGAGAATATATTGATGGAGAAATTATATACAGGGATGGATCCTATAACAAAGTCAGTCGCGAACAATGCAGCTGGTGGGTGTTTTATGGAAAAAACTTATACCCGAATATCTTATATGCTTGATAGATTGACTACACACAATGAGGCATGGCACTCGGGTAATACTGATAGTCTACCGTATGGGGGTGCAATGATCCACAATATAGTGAAAGAGAACCAAGATACACAGCAGACGTTGGCTCAGCTTGCAACGAATATTTCCTTGCTGACCAAGAGGTTTGATGAGAAGGAGACTAAAAAGGTGAATATCTATGAAGAAGCTCAAGGAATGCCTAAGGGGATGTACCAAGTCTAAGAGGATCCATATCAAGAGGGACCCACTATGCAGGTTGAAGATGATAACTATGTAACAACTCTCAAGAGGGTTATCCAAGGCAAAATTACCAAGAGGGTTACCAAAATCAAAATCAATAGAGGCCTCAGCAGGGACAAGGTACTTACAACAACGGCTAGGGAAACTACAATAATAATTATGGTGGTGCGAACCAAGGGAACTATAACAACAATATTAATTTTAGAAATATAGCAATTTCAGAAATAAGAGTTTCAATCCATATATTCCACCAAAGGGGCAATCAAATGATCAAAGTAGTTCGCGGATGGAGGCTATGCTTGAGAAGGTGCTAGCAAATCTAACCAAGGCTGAGAAAACTTTATCTGGGCTGACTAAAACAGTGGGATCTCATACGTCTTCCATTCAAAATCTTGAGTCACAAATGTGTTATATTTCCAGAGAGCATCACCCTTCTCAAAAGTGGGGTCTTCCTAGTGACACTATCTCGAATCCGAAGAATGGGGGAGGTGGTATAGACTGTGTTTATGCTATCAGTACCCGGAGTGGTAAAATACTCCAAGATATTGAAAGGAAGGTAGTAAATCTTGAACCAGTTGCTGAAGAAGAAGAGGTGCAGTCTGACGCACCAATTATTGTTGAAGAGGTTCCCACAGAAATTCCAAGTGTGGAGGAAGTTGCTGATATTCCAGAGGGTTCAAAAATGACTGATGACAAGAGCAAGCAGACTGTAAAAGGGGCTGTCCACCCTTTGACTTAGCTTTTCAAATCTAAACCTTCCTTTTCTCAAAGGTTGGTGAAGAAGACGGAAGATACTAAGTTTCCAAAATTTTATGATCAGCTAAAACAGTTGTCATTGAACTTTCCATTCTTGGATGCTGTCAAGGAGATGCTTAGATTTGCAAAGTATTTGAAAGATCTGCTTACGAAGAAGAGGTTTGTATAACACGAAACTGTGAGTTTGACTCAAACTCTGAGTTCTATTATTTCGACAACAATAGTCTAGAAGAAGGGAGATCCTAAGGCATTCACCATTCCTTGTTCTATCAGGTGTTTTGACTTTGCTCGTGCTCTGTGTGATAATAAGGCTAGTACAAATTTAATGCCACTTGCTATTTATAAGCAATCAGGATTGGGGATGCCAAGGCAGATGAATATGTGAATACAGATGGCTGACAGATCCATTAAGAGGCCAGTGGGCGTGGTTGATGATGTTCTTGTGTGGGTTGGTGATTTTCTGGTACCTGCAGATTTTGTAATTCTTGACTGTGTTGTTGATCATGATATTACCATTATTCTGGGGAGACCTTCCCTTGCTACGGGAAGGGCTCTTATGGATTCAGAAAAGAATGAAATAAAATTTCGAGTCAACGATGAAGAGGTGACGTTCAAGAAAAGTAAGGGGATGAAGTTACCAAGTGCTTACGAAAGCATTTCGGTGATTAATTCTTTTGATGTTGATGATGAAGCTGTGGAATTCAAACTGGAAGAAGAATGTTTTAGAGAAGCTCTTGCTTCTATTCTAGTGAATTTTGATGATGAAGACATGAAAGGCTAAGTGGAGAGAGTGAATTCGCTTGTTGGGTGGTACCACCCAGAGAAGCTTGATCTTGATTTGGAAAATAGAAAGAAAGCGCCAGCAAAACCATCCATTGTTGAGCCGTCTAAGCTTGAGCTTAGGCAGCTGCCTGTACATATGAAGTACGAGTTTTTGGGCCTAGATAACATTTTGTCAGTTATTGTATCTGCATTGCAGAATGAAGAGCAGACAAAGAAATTATTGGAGATTTTTCGAGAATACAAGCATGCTATAGGTGTCGGACTATTGCAGATATTCGAGGAATTCCCTCGGGCATATGTGAGCACAAGATTCAACTTGAAGAAGATAGTACACCAAGTGTTGAGCACCAGCAAAGGTTGAATCCACCTATGCAAGAGGTGGTAAAGAAGGTGATAATTAAATGGTTAGATGCTCCAGTTGTATATCCTATTGCTAACAAAGAAGTGGGTAAGCCCGGTATAGTGCGTTCCAAAGAAGGGAGGTATCACAGTGGTACCTAATGTAAAAAACAAGTTAATTCCGACTCGTACTGTTACTGGGTGATGTGTTTTCATGGATTATAGGAAGCTAAATACTGCCACTTGCAAGGACCATTTCTCCATGCCTTTTATTGATCAGATGCTTAGACCGCTGGCTGGAAGGTCCTACCATTCCTTCCTAGACGGGTATTCTGGCTACAATCAAATCAACATTTCTCTTGAAGAACAAGAGAAAATGACATTTACTTGCCCTTATGGGACTTTTGCACTCAGCGGGATGCCATTTGTTCTTTGCAATGCACCGGCTATTTCTAGAAGTATATGATGTCAATTTTCTCAGACATGGTGGAAGACTTCTTAGAGGTCTTTATGGATGATTTCTCTATGGTTGGTGACTCTTTTGATGATTGTCTTGAAATCTGGGTCGAGTGCAGAAAAGCTGCAAAGAGCTAACCTTGTGCTGAATTGGGAGAACTACCATTTTATAGTGAAAGAAGGGATCATTCTCAATCATAAAGTCTTTGAAAAGGGGATTGAGGTTGATCAGGCTAAAATTGATGGGATTTCAAAGCTTTCTCCACCCATCTCAATTAAAGGTGTTCGAAGTTTCTTGGGACATGCTGGGTTCTATAGGTACTTTATCAAAGATTTCTCCAAAATTGTGAATCTGTTGTGCAAGCTTCTTGAGAAAAGCTAAGTTTGAGTTTGATGAAAAGTTCCGAAAGGCGTTTGATGAATTTAAGGAGCGTCTGACTTCTGCTCACATTATTATTTTTCTTGATTGGTCTTCGTCGTTCATGTTGATGTGCGATTGGTCTTGTGCTTGGCTAGAGGCACAACAAAATTCTGCACCCAATCTACTACACCAGCAGAACATTGAATGTGGCACAGGTGAGCTACACAAAGGACTGAGCAAGAGCTACTTGCTATAGTTTATGCTTTTGAGAGATTTTGGGCCTATCTGCAGGGGTCAGAAGTTATGGTTTACACTGATGATGCTGCTTTGAGGTATCTGATGGTAAAGAAAGAGGCAAAGCCGCAGTTGATTCGATGGGTCCTGCTATTGCAAGAGTTCGATTTTGAGGTAAAAGATCGAAAGAGACTGAAAATCAAGTTGCTGACCATCTCTCACGGCTCGAAGAAGCTGGAAGGCCTTCAAAGGAGTTAGATATTGATGATGCTTTTCCTGATGAGCGAGTTCTAGCAATGACAACTGCGGTAGCACCGTGGTATGCTGACATCGCTAATTTTTTGGTGACGGGCATTATTCTAGAAGAGATCAAGTCATACCAGAAGAAGAAGTTTTTGAGAGATTCTCATCAGTATTACTAGGACGAGCTGTATTTATTTCAAACATACACTAACGACATCATTCGGCATTGTGTTCCCGAGTGTGAGGTGATGAAAATTCTAAAAGCCCGTCATGACTCTCCGGTTAGGGGTCATCATAGTAGAACCCGGATTGCAGCCAAAGTTCTTGAGTGCGGATATTACTGGCCCACTTGGTAAGGTCTTGTGATCAGCGCCAAAGAAAAGGGAGTATTGGTAGGAGGCAGGAGATGCCTATGAACTTTGTGATGGAAATGAAAATGTTTGATATTTGGGGAATCAATTTTATGGGGCCCTTTTGTGGGCTCTTGTGGTATGAAGTACATCTTGGTGGCTGTAGACTATGTGTCTAAATGGGTAGAAGCGGTGGCTTTACCTAATAATGAAACGAAGAGTGTCATGGAGTTCTTGAAGAAAAACATATTCACTCGTTTTGGTACCCTAAGGGCAATAATCAGTGATGGTGGTTCTCACTTTCGCAACAAAGCCCTCGCGGGATTGATGGAGAAGTATGGTGTAAATAATAAGGGTGCAACCCCTTATCATCCTCAGACAAGTAGGTATGTTGAAGTCTCCAATTAGGAGATAAAGAGTATTTTGGCGAAGACGGTCAACGCAAATAGGACCGTCTGGTCTCGAAAACTTGATGATGCTATTTGGGCTTATCGGAATGCTTGTAAAACTCCGATTGGGACTTTCCCTTTCAGGCTGGTTATCAGCAAGGCATGCCATTTTCCAGTCAAGCTTGAGCACAAGGCCATGTGGGCCTTGGGAAGATGAATATGGATTGGGAAGAAGCAACTAAACTTCGGTTGTTTCAACTCAATGAAATGGATGAATTCCGGTACCAGGCTTATGAGAGTGCAGCATTGTATAAGGAGAGGATGAAACATTATCATGACAAAAAGATCCTCAAGTGAGAGTTTTACAAGGGTGATTCTGTCTTGTTATATAATTCCAGACTAAAGCTACTACGGGGTAAATTATAATCAAACTGGTCCGGATATTTTGATGTGGTAAGTGTTTCACCCAATGGTGCAATTAAATTGAAGTCCGGAGATAGAACTCGTATATTTAAGGTGAATGGCCAGAGGTGAAGTACTATCATGGGATGGTTGAAGGTGATAGGATTGTTAACAGGTACCGGTTGAAGCATCTGGGGACAAATCTTGACCCGGAATAAAATGGTAACCCTCGTCGTGTCGCGACGTCAAATCAAACGCTTCTTGGGAGGTTAGATTTCTGTATTTTTCTTTGTTTGTTTTGTTTTTATTTCAGTAGTGTTCTGGACTATTGGATGGGTGTTGAGTGTAAAGAGCTGAAACTCAGGAGACTGTAAAAGTGGAATCACAGTGCCCATTAACGGAACTATCGATGCACAACGACGGTCTGCAGAGCTGGGGCTCTGAGAGTTAGCAATTATCGCAACTCTCAGGTAAGTCTACTGACAGGGTAAGTCGACGAACAGTTGACATTTGATGGTACTGTCGATGTACAAAGACGATTAATCCTTTTTCCCAGGTAAGGTTGCTTAACAATTAAACCATACAAGAGCATCGACGAGTCGTCGAATAATGACGGTTCATCTTTATTCAAAAAAAAAATCGAGCATTTAGGAGTTTAAACTTCCAAAATACGTGCCTTTCCACATTCTCCTCCACTTCTCCACATTAACCCAGGATCTCCTCTCCTTTAACCCACAATTATTTCTCCATTACACCCATAATCCCTCAAAAATTTCCTAACACCTTCACATCTGAAACCCACAACCCCCTGCTTGTTGTTTTTTTTTCCTTTTTAATATTCTCTCTATTTTTTTCACTCAACTTTTCAAGTTTTTCCTCGAATTTCTTTGCTAATCAGGTATGTATCTGTATAGCGCCCCTTTTCTTGGTTTTAGTTTGTGAAAATTTGGTCTTGAAATTGAAATAGGCACACCTAGGGTTCCTAAATTGATAGAATTCTTAGATAATGGACTTAACTTCTGTTAAACTATATTTGGGGTATACAAATTAGTTGGGGACAGTTAAATGTGGTGAATAACATGAAGGGTAGAAATCATGACCTAGGGTTGGGCTGTGTTTCATGCTAAAATTTGAAATTAATTGTACATATTGGTTGGGGTGGGGAATTTGGTATGTTTTCTGTACTTAAGACCTATGGGGATCAGAATATCGTACCTCCATTGAGTAGGCGGGCATTTTGAGCCACATGTGTGTCGATTCATTATGCCCACTAATGGTTCCTAAAAGTGATTTTGTGAAAGATGATGGAAATAATGGAGTGAATTCTGAGTAACTCCAATAGGGTAGAGGGCATTTCGATTGAGAACTTCGGTTTGACATTGTTATGCCCGCCAAACAAAACCCGACAATATATCAAATGGTCAAAATATGTGAAACAAGAGGGTGAATCCTTGATGGCTGTATATTTGGAATTGGAAACAACTTGCAAACTCTCTATTTTTAAACTGACAGGGCCATAGATATGTTGATGGTATCGTCAATAATTTGACGAACCATCGTTGTACAAGGAAGGTACAGTCGAGTTACTTGATGGTCCGTCAACATGTTTGACGGTCCGTTGAAGTACATCGACGGTTTGCAATCTCCAGTTTCAGAGAACAAACAAAAATAAATGAAGTGTTTTTATTGAGCCTATGTTGTGCATATCAACCAGAAAATGGTTTATGATTGCAGGTATGGCCTCTCCTAAGTTGACAACTACACGAGAGGATAGTTCAAGGCAGACACAAAGAGAATCGAGTAGAAGGTGGCCCAGTGGTAAGCTCATTCTAAGAGATGAACCTTCGGAGGATAAAACCGAATGCCAAAAGAAAAGAAAAATAGTTGTTCCCGTTAGGAATAGGCGAGTCCTGATACCATCTCGTTCACCCTTCCGTTCCTCCCGTGAAAAAGAGGGATCTTCTTTATCTGGATTAGGAGATAGAGATGCAGAGGAGGGTTCAGAGGCTACTTCAAGAGACGTTTCACCAGCCACGCAAAGAACCCACTATGGGGTGATTCACCGCCAATTACCGGATCCCGCCTCAAATAGAGTTTACCTCCAGCCGATGATGGTGATGATGCCACTATAACATGAGAGATCAGAAGAAAAATGTTAGAAGAGGATCGTCTCCGGTTCACAGTCGCGGGTGCTAAGAAATTGTATAATTCTGGGGTTGCATTGCAAGGTGGGGTTGGTCTGAATGAAAATAGGACTATACATGAGGAGCGGCGTATCAGTTTTGAGGGTCTAGAGATCCTCCCTCGCACCAGATACTATTGATCACTATAAGTTGGGCTTTATCGATAACGCTTCTGGGGAGTATTGTCTAGTGATAGTACGGGAGTTGTATGCTGCGTATGGGGCCTTGATCAATAAAGTATGAAAATCGAGACAAAGGCTGATTGAGATTTCCTCACTAACAGAGGTTGAGGTTAGATGAGTGAGAGTTGACATCTCTGCTGAAGCAATCAACTGGTTATATTTCGATGATGACTATACTGCTCTGAGATAGACAGATGAGTTGAATGATAAACTTGGCAGAAGGAGAAATCCGCGGTGGCGATGGCGATTGGTTGACCAAGCAGGATGGGAGAACGCGGCATGTCCCAGATGCTTAAAAGCCATTTGGTTGACACCTCGATGGCAAGTTCTGGTGAAGTGTGGTATAGTTGCGGCTTCTTCCTACTCAAGCTGATAATGTACTCACTATTGAAAGATCTATCATAGTTGCGACATTCGACGACTAGATATAATTTGAAGGTTGCCATGAGATTTAGATCTCGAAGGCATCATAGCACCACATCCTTATATATCCTTGTCTTTGATCACCGAGCTTGTTCGGAGGGCACATGTCCATATCTTACCACATATTGACCACTAGATTACCGCCTCGCATGTGTATTCAGTGAAGAAGAGCAGAGATGAGGCTATTAGAGAGGGCCAAGGTGCAAGAGGATGGCTTCCCAATATTGTTTAGGGATTTTCCTGAGCCTCAGGATATTCAGCATTCAGGGTCCAGCCGGTGACATTACGGAAGTGTTACCCGCCACTGCTGCCCCTGTTTCCAAGCCTATCCGGACTTTAAATCCTGAGACTCCACACGGACACCAACATCATCGACCTAGATTCCGACTTCACGGTCATGTAGGTAGCTCCACAAATATAGTGGTCCCCCGTACGCCCACAAGGAAGCGGTAGTTGTCGACCCATATGCTTTCTTGCTAGAGAATTTGCAGAGTTTGCAAACGGTGCACGACATGGCAGATAGTCCAAGATCATAATTAGGAATCTAGATGAGTTTTGTAAACAAGTAAGATTAAAACTTGCTACTATGGTGCCACCGAGGTGCCACGAGGCTCGCTTGATATGTTGGATAGTTTTGAGACACGGCCTGCAGCAACTTCTACCGATGCATTGAGGGTTGAGTCGGGAGTAGTCATGAAAAGCTGCGCATTGACACGCGCTCGTGATCCAAGTATAGTAACGATGCCACCCCCACCCGGGACCGAGTGGATGAGGACTTGCTTTCCGGTAGTACAATTACTTGATGATTGAGGGAGCTCCCCGCCGCCACTCCAGCCGCGTACATGTTAGGGAAAGAGGGAAGAGTGGTAGATGATGATGATAAGGGTGATGAAGTGCGAGAGAGACTCGACCTACGCGGTAAAACAGAAGGAGCAATATATCCAGGAGGCTACCTTGAATTCTCTGGAGTTGAACTACCATCGTGGGACTGCAGGAGCCATATCGAGTAATGCTTCAGCTGGAGAGACTTTGCCATCGCCCCTCTTATTCCGAGCTGGGGTCGAGGGCATTATCGCTCTATCCGAAGCCGCAGCCTTAGAGCCGCGAGATGAGTAGTGCGCCACAGGTATTCCTACTCCCTTGCTTTTAGTTTATTACATTGGGGACACTGTAGATTTCTTTAGTTAGGGGTATGGGTGCTTGACATGTAGATAGTATATACGTGATTAACCCCCCCCCCCCTCCCTCATTTGTTTTGCCGAGTTCTTTTCCGAGGGGTTTTATTTTTATTAAAATTGGCATGTTTAAGTGAATGTTTAGATATAATAGAGTAGTTTTGACTTATTTGGTAGTGTTCTAAAACTTATGGCATGTTTTCTGATTTTGTTGGAAAGTTTGAACCCCTCAAAAACATTGAATGCATACTTAGAAATAACTATTTAATTAACGCATGATTCTTGCGTATGACACGATTGTATATCAGTGAATGATGAATGATTGCTTAGGAGGTCACAGTCATAAAAATAATAATCCTTATGCCAATGTGTGTGTGAGATGTTAGTTGTATCCATACTATGCGTGTGTATCTAGAACTTGCTTCGGTCGTGCCCTAGTTCTTAGGATAGTTTGGTTGTGAAATGATCTTAGGCTTTCTTTGTATAAATAGTCACTTTGCCTTATAAGCCTGACCATGAAATGTAAATATCCCTTATTTTCCCCTTTTTTGAGCCTCTGACCTTTTTGTTGGCTAGCTGTAACAAACCCATACCCTTTTTTAATTGAATTCTAGTTTTACACCTATTCCCTCCTTGATACTACGAGATAAAAGAGTCTAAAAGCCTAAGTTGGGGGTGGTGTAAGTTGTGGCAGTTGAAACTTGATGTGGCTGCTGTACATATTTATATAACCAAAAAAAAAAAATCAGAAAATCACAACACAGAAAAAAGGTTAAGTTTTATTAGTAATAAACCACATTGAGGTCAAAAATTTGAAAGGAAAAAAAATCAAAAAATCATAACACAAAAAGAAGGTTAAGTTTTATAAGGAATAAACCAAGGTCAAAGATTTGAAAGAAAATAAGGTGAGAAAAGTAGAGGTGAATAGAGGTGAAGAGAAGTGTAGTGTTCAAGGAGGGTGAGTACGTAATACCACAAAGTATCCTAGCCATCCCTAAGCCTATATTACAAGCCGAAAACAAGTCCTAACGTGATCACAACTAAACTGTCCAAGGATGAAAGCATAGAAAGTAAGGGCAAGCCTATGGTATTTACATGTGTAGCTATGAAACTCTTTGTGAGAGTGAGTGTGTCACGACCCGACAAGGGGGCCATGACAGATAATCAGAGCTGACTACTGAGCACCACTCATTATGCTAATCATTATACCCATCCTGGACACAAAGAATCTCCAAGGCAATACATAAATATACATAAGCCCTCACAGCTGCAAAAATGATATATAAAAATATACACTAATGTATCCATAAGACCCTACTACCCTCGCATACATATCTACGAGCCTCTACTAGAGTACTGAGACATAAGGACGAGACAGGACCCCGTCGTACCCAAATATGTACACAAAAGAATACATCAATAACTGGCACCTCCGGAGTAGTGGAGTGCTCCTGTGTAGCTACTGGTAGAGTTTTATGAATCAGTACCGCCTCCCCGCCTACCTGTGGGCATGAACAGAGCGTCCATAAAAAAAAAAGATGTCAGTATGAACAATGTACTGAGTATGTAAGGCATGAACAGTAATAACATGTCGACGAGATAGAGAAACATCAAGTAAGGAAACAACCTGCAACTGAATGTCTCTTAAGACAGAATTATGCATACTAATTACATCATAAACAACATCTTATCGACTATGCATATATAAGTTTCCCAATAATATAGGTACGGTGTGACCATTATTAGCCCGCGTCCAGGCCTCCCACGTCCGGGGTAAACATCTCATACCGCCCACTAGTGGTGTCTGCCCATGCCATCTAGACATGGTGTATATGCCGCCCGCATTAGCAGTGTCTGCCCGACCATGTAGGCACGGTGTAATATCATTATTATATACTTATCATAAAGTATGCATAAGAATTTAAGTACAAACTATAACTCTATCGGGGTGACGTAAGGTCGAGAACCCCCGATTCCATTATGTAACATTCATGATCATCATGTCTCACCTTGAAGGAACTAGCATTATAAGGTGAGCCTAACAACAATGAATAACATCAAGGAATCATATAGGAATCATTAGCTTCATAGGACTATCATCATCCTTGTCATATTCACAACGCATCTCTTATCATTATTTCATGAGAAGCTCTTAATAATCATAGACCTATAGTTTTTGAAATATAAGGAAGTCATATGAAGATAAAGGAAGTCATGCCTTAGAAAAGAAGGGACTAGCCTTACATACCTTTTTGCCTCTCTAACTTTGCTACTAAGTGCTCTCCTCCGAAACTCACAATTTTACATTCAAAAGAATTTGTACTAAAATTAGATAATCGATAACATACTTATGCTTTAGCTAAAGCGACTAAAAGCTAATGAAAATTGGGCAGCATTTCCTTTGTTTCTATGACTTTATCCATATAATATAAAAACTCCCAACATCAACAACAACATCCACAATATCGTGATCAATAAACTTGTTAAGCTAGATATTATTCAATTCGCAAAATTCCCTCTTCAAGGTCATCCATAACCATAGCTATCACCCAACGTCACATTCATTCATATATAATGCTTCTTCAATATCCTTAACATCATTCATAACAAGATTATACCCATAACATGTCAAGAATTATGATTCAAATCAAGTTACCATTCAAGAATTCCACTATTTTCATATTTGTACTCCATTTTCTACTTCCTTCCACAATCCAAGTCTTTCAACCATTCAGTACTCTTAATAGTATGAAATGAACATAAAACTCACCTTTTATTGTGTAGGCATGGGTTTTGGATGGAAATGCTTCACTTGGAGAAAACCTTAACTTCAATTCCAAAGAGATTTCTAGCTTCCATCAACCCTAGTTAGCATTCTTGCACTTGATTCTTGTAGTTTTTGGTATTTGATCTTTGATTTCCCTTGAATTGATGTATATGAGGTGTGTGGAATATTCTAGAGGTTTTGAGAGAAGTGGAGGAAATAAGAAATGAGAAACAAGACCTTGGAGCCATCTTTTATAAAAATTAAAAGTTGCCCGATGGGAATTATATGGACCCTTATACGGTCCGTATAACTGACCGTATAGCTCCATCAGTGATGGCCCTTCACTATAATAGTTATACGGACCATTATACGGACCGTATAATATTATACGGACCGTATAAATGGTCGTATAATCCACCTTCTCTCGGAACTTGTTCTCGTCGTTTCGTTTGATCTCCAATCCTTATGGATCCTTCTTAGCACTTGTTTAACACTTCATTAACAATCTAAGGGGCGTTATAACTCTTCCTCAAGACATCATTAAATCAATATTAGCTCGGTACTTTGCAAAAATCCTTCCAAAACACGACTTATACCTTGCCTTCCCCAACGAACTTTCTTTTCCTTCCTCAAATGTCTTTGGACTATTAATTTGAATCGCCAAGTAACCTTTCTTACCGGTAGGGACATTTTATACATCTCACCCTACGTTAGTCTATCTACCACATGATAATCTGAAATTTTCCGAGGTGTAACACTCTTCCCCCATTTAAAAACATTTGTCCTCGAATGTTAAGTTCTCGAGAATTCTAAAAAATTTCGCTAGAGTTTTTCCTGTAATATGGCACTACCACCCTGTCACAACAACCCACAATAACATTGCCTCACAGGGCTACAACACAATAGCAAGAAAATATGGCCACACCCGACCAAGAGCATTAAAAGAAACATCACATACCTTATGATAATGGTGTCTCATCTTGAATCTCTTCTAGAGGTGGAAACAATTTTGGGTACTTAGACTTCATGTCTTCTTCAGCTTCCCAAGTCATTTCCTCTCGGTTGTTATTTCTTCACAAGACCTTAATTGAGGCTACCTCTTTATTTCTTAGTTTCCGTACTTGCTATCTAGCATGGCAATGGGTACCTCTTCATAAGCTAACTTCTCTGTAACTTAAACATAATCTACAGGCACGTTTTTAGTAGGATCTCCGATACACTTACGGAGCATCGATACATAGAAAACTAGATGGGCTGATTCAAGTTCTGGAGGTAAGTCCAGCTCATAAGTTACTTGGCCTATCTTGCGGACAATCTCATAGGGCCTAATGTATTGAGGACTTAATTTTCCCTTCATACCAAATCTCATCACACCCTTTATTGGTGACACTTTCAGGAATACCCAATCATTAACTTGGAATTCTAAGTCTCGTTGATGGCTGTCCACATGAGATTTCTGGCCACTTTGGGTTGCCAACAATCGATCTCAGGTAACTTTGATCTTTTTCACTGCTTGTTGAATCAACTCTGGACCTATTCGTTGTACCTCTCCTATTTCAAACCATCCAATTGGCGATCTATACTTCCTTCATTATAGAGCTTCATATGGGGTAATCTGAATACTGGAATGATAGCTGTTGTTGTATGCAAACTCAATAAGAGGCAAGTGATCATACCAGCTACCTCCGAAATCTAGCACGCTTGCCCGTAACATATCTTCCAAGGTTTGAATGGTACGTTCAGCTTGTCCATCTGTCTGAGGGTGAAATACTGTGCTAAGCCTCACTTGAGTTCTCAAACCTTCTTAGAAAGACTTCCAGAATTTGGCAGTAAATTATGCTCCTCGATCTGTGATAATAGATACCGGGACACCATGAAGTTGCACTATCTCCTTAAGATACAGCCTTGTATAATCTTCTGCTGAATATGTGGTCTTGACTGGAAGAAAATGAGCTGATTTCGTGAGTCTGTCAACAATCACCCATATGGAGTCATACTTGTGTCGGGAGCGAGGCAAACCTACAACTAAATCCATGTTGATCACTTACCATTTCCAGGATAGAATTTCCATGGCTTGTAACAATCCTTGTTCAATTTTCACTTGTTGGCAATTCGGACATTGAGCTACAAATTCTACTATGTCTTTCTTCATTCCATCCCACCAATACTTTAACTTGAGATCGTGATACATCTTTATCGCTCCTGGGTGAATGGAATACCGAGAGTAATGAGCTTCTTCTAGGATCCGACGACATAGTCCTGCAACATCTGGGACACATAGCCTATCTCGGTACCTAAGAACTCCATCTGCAGAAACTTCAAATGGTGACTTCTCTTTCTTAGGAAATGTATCTCTATAGTGACTCAGCTGGGGATCTTCATATTGGCGCTCTCTCACCTCTATATCTAAGGATGAAATTGCTGGGTTGTGAATACCAACTCCTACATCGCCTGAATCAATTAGATGAACTCCTAGGCTAGCTAGCTGGTGAAGCTCACAGATTAATTCTTTCTTCTCCGGAGGGATCTCACAGAGACTACCCATTGATTTGCGGCTAAGTGCATCAGCTACTACATTCGCCTTTCCAGGATGATACAAAATACTTACATCATAATCTTTTAATAATTCTAACCACCGCCTCTGTCGTAGATTTAACTCCTTCTGCTTGAAAATATATTGGAGACTCTTGTGATCTGTATAAATATCAACATGCGCACCGTGTAAGTAATGTCTCCACATTTTTAGCGCATGAATAACCGCAGCCAATTTGAGATCATGCGTCGGATAGTTCTTTTCATATTTTTGTAACTGCCAGGAAGCATAGGTAATGACTTTACCGTGATGCATCAGTACACAGCCCAACCCAACACCGGAGGCATCACAATAAACGACATACCTATCTGGTCCTTCTGGAAGTGTCAGGACTGGGGCTGAAGTTAATTTGTCCTTCAATTCCTGAAAACTGCATTCACAAGCATCGATCCACTAAAATTTTGCTGATTTCTTAGTTAGCTTCATTAATGGTGCTGAAATGGAAGAAAATCCTTCCACAAATCTTCTATAATAGCCTGCTAATCCCAAAAAGCTACGGACCTCTGTAGGTGTTGTGGACCTTGGCCAAGTCTTCACAGCCTCAATTTTCTGAGTATCAACTCGAATGTCGTCCGCAGAAATAATATGGCCCAGAAAAGTCACAGAATTAAGCCAAAACTCACATTTCGAAAACTTAGCATACAACTCACGAGTCCGAAGAATCCCAAGGATAATACGCAAATGGTCTGCATGCTCTGCTTCTGTCCGAGAGTATACTAGAATATCATCGATGAACATGATCACGAACAAATCTAAGAAAGGTCTGAATACATTATTCATCAAATTCATAAATACCGCAGGAGCGTTAGTCAACCCAAATGACATCACCCGAAATTCGTAGTGGCTATATGTTACATCCGGCATTTTTGCGTATTCGGAAATTTGGAAGTAACCTTGACTTGCAAGGAATGAGGTCAAGTTTGGATTTTTTTCTTAACGTGTGTATGCCGGTTATGGAAGTATGGATGCTAGAACACTGGAGAAGGCTTAAGGGCAAAATTGGAATTTTGGAAAATTGTTTCGGGAATTACAAAATAAGAATTATGATGAATTGGGCTTGAAAAAGAAAGAAGAAAATGAGGCCCAACTTGGAGGGGTGGCCGGCCAACCTAGGCCCAAGCCACCAAAATAATGAATAAATTTTCCATGTGCCATGCATGTGACATATTAAGGGGATAAATATATATGTCATCCTCTCTAGAATTTTCAAGAGAAATCAAACAAATCAAGAAAACACAAAAAGAAAGGCCAATCGGCCGTGGAGAAAGAAGAGAGAAAAGAAAGAAAAAAAAAAATTCTTGGAGCTTGGTTCTTGGTTCAAAAACTTGGTTCTTCTTGAATTCTTACTAAGTTCATGGTGCTCTACAACTTGGTATAATTATCTTGGCAAGAAGACAACTCTAGTGGCAAGTGAGAATTTGAAGGAAAGGTAAGGATTTCATGTTTTTAATATGTTATGGAAGGTTATATGTATGTTATGGTGTGTGGAATTGAATGAAAAGCATGGAATTGTGAGTTGTAGTGTGTAGGCCGTGTGTGTGTGTATATGGAGCCGTGTGTGTGTGCATGGTTGTGCATGGAATTGGTGTTGAACTTTGTGTTATATTTTAGTTGTGGTTATTGTGGGATATGAGTTGAAAATAAAAGTTGAATGAATTCGGATGGATTTGGAAATAATGGATGTGGCATGACCTATGGAAAACTTGAAATGAAAATAAATTGTTTTGCTTGATATGCTAGTTGTGTCGTTATGATTCTTACGACATAAATAAAGGTTTAATGAATTGAGACGGCATCGAAAATGGTTTTATGTTGTTATGGCGAATTTGATGAATTTTATATGATTTTTGTATAAGTATGGGAGTATGGTTTAAACATGAATTATGGTTATCGTTAATGAGTTTGGAAGGAAAATAATGTAATTTGGTAGCTTTTGGTCGCATTGTTGAAGTTAGAATGGAAGTTGTGATATTATGAAGAAAGAAGACTATTCATGTTATGTTGTGTTTCATGGTGATTGTTATCGTTATTGGTGTTGTTGTTGGGTTGTTGTTGATTATTGAGCCGAGTTGAATCTCGGGGATGTCATATTTATAGGAGGAAGCTTTGCGAAATTTCGGTAGCCAAGTATAACCCCAAAGTTGAATGTTGACTTTCATGAATAGTAAGCTGGTAAGAGTGACCATTTGCAGTTTTTGACGAAACGGGAATTGAGATTGGAGCGCGTAAGGCGTAATTGAGGTATGTAAAGTCTTGCCCTTTTATTCCTTGGCATGTTACCGAGTCCGAACGATTGAAAGCGAGCCTCGATGACACTTCTTCTTCTCACAATTCGAGATGGAAATTAGTGCAAAACCGTTCGAAGATTGAAACATTTCTACTAAAGTCGACACACTATAAGTATGCAACTTCCATAAATGGAGTCGAAACACTCTAAAATGATTATGGACGACTCCTAAGGTTTATTATCTATAATTTACGTACCTTATTATGGTTGGGTCCGAGGTGGGCCCACAATACCCTGATACTCCCGGTATGGTTCAAATCGATCTGTTTCTGTCTGATTTTCATAAGTAACTCTTAATTATGTTCTGTCCGCTAACTAATAAGTATTATGACTGTCTTTCTGAATCAATATTATTCCGACCTACGGAATGATTCTCGGATACTCGTTCGATACGATCCGCTTATTCGATTTGACTTACCTTCGAACTACTTCGGTTGATTACGTACGTATGTCGGTACGTATGCATATGGTTTCTCATTTGTCGGTTCGTGGATGCCTCAATGCTTCCTTCCTCGCGCCGGGCCAGGTTCTCGTAATTCGTGCACTTCACCGCATTGTTCACCGCGTCCTCGGATGTGCGGGCCGGGATACGTACGTATCCGATTCGGATCCGATTATGATGATATG
Organism: Lycium ferocissimum; assembly: GCF_029784015.1. Lineage (NCBI taxonomy): Eukaryota > Viridiplantae > Streptophyta > Magnoliopsida > Solanales > Solanaceae > Lycium > Lycium ferocissimum. Next base: position 51,771,430 of record NC_081349.1, on the reverse strand, counting down.
ATGCGATTATGGATATTATGGGGATGGCGGCCGGGATGGCATTTTGATCCGATTACTACGTTCGTCCACCGCGTCCCGTACTACGAGGGCCGGGTTCATTACCGCGTCCCTTATTAAAGGGCCGGGATCTCGTCCGTATGTGATCGAATCGATATACGATATGTACGTACGCATATGATTATGATTCTCGCATGCATGATGACTGTCTCTCACGGTTACACTCTACGGGAGACCGATTCGGACTCGATTCTCGTTCGTCATACTTGAGATTTGGTTCGATACGAAATCGTCCGTACGCTCTCGTAAGTCCGCATTACGCTTATGATTCCGTACCGTACATAATCAACCAAGTCTAACCCCGCGATGAATCCGATTCGTCCGCCCTATTTACGTATTTCCGTCCGTACGATTTACACGTCCGATTCGGTTATTTTAATTATGTATGTTGTGTTTCCGCTTACATACTCGGTACATCTTCGTCGACCCCGCTTCTTCGGGGGGTACGTGTTACATGCCCGCGGTACGGACGCGTCGCGTGATACGCCGCCTTGACTTAGGACGTCGGTCCGTTGTTTGGAGAGCTCCTTTTGATCGGAGCTAACACTTTTGGTATATATTTTTCGTTGTATCTATGTTCTCGTATATATATGATCATTTGGGTACGACGGGGCCCCGTCCCCGTCTTCTCGATTCTCGTTCGTATGTTAGAGGTCTGCGACATGTTTGTGGGTTGTGGGTTGTCCCCCGTCCGAGTAGGTATGTGCGATATGTGACTTTGTCTGTTATAATGGCCCTAACGGCTTCTGTACAGGCTTCAGTATGTATATGTGTATATGTATGTTCGTGCGATGCACCTTATGTACCGTATGGATTTATGTATGTTTAGACGGAATTAGCAATTTGGTATGTCGGATACGTTAGGTAGGTACGTATGGGTGTCAAGTAGGACACCGATCCCACGGCACGGGGTTGGGTCGTGACAAAAGTGGTATCGAAGCGGTCGGTTCTCGGAATGTACGCAGCCGTGTCTAGTAGAGTCTTGTTTATCGGTGTGTTGGGCCCCACATCTATAAACGAGGAGGCTGAGACATCTAGGATGTTATGTTACCCTTTGTTGAAATCTTAGATCGTGCGATAGAGCCGTATTGTTAGGATGGCTCCTCCAACGAATTCGTGTCTACGGCGAGGCTCGAAAAGAGCATCTCGCGTCGGTATCTTGGGAAATTATTTCGACCCTCTCCTTGCACAGATTGTAGGATAAAGATGAAGAGGGCCGCCCGATGATGGAGATGGGGGTGCCAAGAAGGCCCCCGAGGATGTCACCGGGGCCGAGTAGGCGGAGCCGGCCATTCGATCGAGACGGACCCTTCGGAGGATCCCGGGAGCCGGCTATGATACCGATCCTTCGGAGGACCCAGCGACGATCCCTCCGGAGATGTTGACCCCCGACGCAGGATTCCGCGGAGGGGCGGCTACGATACGGACCCCTCGGAGGATCCTTCGGAGGATAGCTACGACACGGATCCGTCGGAGGACCCGCTTTATTCCTCCGCAGTCTCCGATCCCCCGGGAGCGAGAGGATCCCGTCGAGGATGGTTATGACACGGATATCTCGGAGGATCGGGCGATGACCCCTCCGTAGTTTCTTACCTCCACGAGAGGAGGATAGTTATGAGGCGGAGACCTATCGGAGCCTTAACACGGGACTACGGAGAGAGGATTTCTTATGGTACGCCGATTATTTCGATAGTGAGCACCATGTCGGCCCGGCTACCTCGGAGAGTGCTGCGTTTTCTCTTTGATTTGGTCACCGGTGAGCGGGATTTGTCCGATCATCCACTCGATACCCCCTCCGATTCGTATGATCGGTTATAGTGGAGGCCGGGTAGGTAGGGAGCGGACGACGAGGATGATGGTGGACACGCCTCTCCATGGCGGCTCCCCGGTCGCATTCGAAATTGAGTATTTCATGAGTATATGAGTTTCCTAGAATTTCTTATGTGTGTATGATTTTTGTAAAGTATTATCGAGTGACAGTAGGGACGACTGAGATGTCCCCGCCATTAGTATAAATCTAGAAATCCCGAGTGGAGGATAAATTATGAGTGCAAGTGAAGTAGATATTGAGAAACCCGGAAGGGCAATATGGTAATTGTGTAATTTGGACCGGGGTGGGACCCGCTACGAAAATTTCTGAAAAATTTATTAAGGCGCTGAACTGCCCTAAATTACGTGGCAAAGATCGTGTGGGGCGTTTGACGCAGTAATATTACCGATAACGCATCGAATGTATGGAAGTTTCGAAGTTAAGCGTCTTCAGGTCGCAGCAATCTGATGGGTGACCCCCTCGGGAAGTATGTCAAGAATTTTTCACAAATATGGATAGGAGACTAAATGCGAAGTTGGGGTAACTTAAGTGGAATTTGAGTATGTGGAGTGGTTAGAGATTCTAAAAAGGCGGTTCGACTATGGTCGCATTACGTACGCCATATTTCGCACCCCCGCTTTCGGTGAAGCTCGTTTGCTACACTCGTGCTTCGAATCCGATTACGTATCGTTTAACATACCTCCGTACGTCCAACTCCAATCATGATTACTGTCCGATATACCTTCGGTACATCGGTTCAATTTCAAACTCGTCGATAAATTTCTATACTCGTACGACTCGATACGAATCGTACGATATATTTACGCATGTACGCCCCCGATCGCGGATTTTTTTCGACGATATACACCTGTACGTCTGGCCTTGACTGTGAATCTGTCTGGTGTATGTGTCTACACGTTTGACTCTAATTTCGAAATCTGCCCGATAAATCTCTATATGTCGGCTACGATTATAGATTCGTCGATATACCTCTGTACGTTGGCTCGACTTTGAGACCGCTTAAGACGACGTCGGATTATGCTCCACGTGCCCACACTTTCGTGCCTCGATTCGGATATGACTCCGTCTGATGTCCGTTTGATTTTCTGGTTCTGGTTAAGACTCCGTCCGCCGTATATCCGATTTAAGACGGTACGAACAACCCCAATATGGTGATATCGAAGAATGATAGAAGGAGCTGAAAAATGGAGATCTTTGTAAGTACTTTGACCTAAAGCAAGTGTGTAGTTGATAGAAGACCTCCCCGCGTGCTTGTAAAGTCCATAAGGCTAATTTAACATTCGAGACGAATGTTTTAAAAGGGGAGGATGTTACATCCGGCATTTTTGCGTATTCGGAAATTTGGAAGTAACCTTGACTTGCAAGGAATGAGGTCAAGTTTGGATTTTTTCTTAACGTGTGTGTCTTACATGGAAGTATGGATGCTAGAACACCGGAGAGGCCTAAGGGCAAAATTGGAATTTTGGAAAATTGTTTCGGGAATTACAAAATAAGAATTATGATGAATTGGGCTTGAAAAGAAAGAAGAAAATGAGGCCCAACTTGGAGGGGTGGCCGGCCAACCTAGGCCCAAGCCACCAAAATAATGAATAAATTTTCCATGTGCCGTGCATGTGACATATTAAGGGGATAAATATATATGTCATCCTCTCTAGAATTTTCAAGAGAAATCAAACAAATCAAGAAAACACAAAAAGAAAGGCCAATCGGCCGTGGAGAAAGAAGAGAGAAAAGAAAGAAAAAAAAATTCTTGGAGCTTGGTTCTTGGTTCAAAAACTTGGTTCTTCTTGAATTCTTACTAAGTTCATGGTGCTCTACAACTTGGTATAATTATCTTGGCAAGAAGACAACTCTAGTGGCAAGTGAGAATTTGAAGGAAAGGTAAGGATTTCATGTTTTTAATATGTTATGGAAGGTTATATGTATGTTATGGTGTGTGGAATTGAATGAAAAGCATGGAATTGTGAGTTGTAGTGTGTGAGGCCGTGTGTGTGTGTATATGGAGCCTGTGTGTGTGCATGGTTGTGCATGGAATTGGTGTTGAACTTTGTGTTATATTTTAGTTGTGGTTATTGTGGGATATGAGTTGAAAATAAAAGTTGAATGAATTCGGATGGATTTGGAAATAATGGATGTGGCCGTGACCTATGGAAAACTTGAAATGAAAATAAATTGTTTTGTTGATATGCTAGTTGTGTCGTTATGATTCTTACGACATAAATAAAGGTTTAATGAATTGAGACGGCATCGAAAATGGTTTTATGTTGTTATGGCGAATTTGATGAATTTTATATGATTTTTGTATAAGTATGGGAGTAAGGTTTAAACATGAATTATGGTTATCGTTAATGAGTTTGGAAGGAAAATAATTTAATTTGGTAGCTTTTGGTCGCATTGTTGAAGTTAGAATGGAAGTTGTGATATTATGAAGAAAGAAGACTATTCATGTTATGTTGTGTTTCATGGTGATTGTTATCGTTATTGGTGTTGTTGTTGGGTTGTTGTTGATTATTCTGAGCCGAGTTGAATCTCGGGGATGTCATATTTATAGGGGAAGTCTTTGAAAATTTCGGTAGCCAAGTATAACCCCAAAGTTGAATGTTGACTTGCATGAATAGTAACGGTAAAGATGACCATTTTGCGGTTTTGGACGAGAGAGGGGAATTGAGATTGGACGCGCGCGTAAGGCGTAATCCCGGGTATGTAAAGCCTTGCCCCTTATTCCTTGGCATGTTACGAGTCCGACTTGACGGCGAGCCTCGATGACACTTCTTCTCGGATTCGAGATGGAAATTAGTGCAAAATCCATCGAAGATTGAACCCGCATTTCTACTAAAGTTGACACTATAAGTATGCAACTTCCATAAATGGAGTCGAAACACTCTAAAATGATTATGGACGACTCCCTAAGGTTTATTATCTATAATTTGCGTACCTTATTATGGTTAGGTCCGGTGGGCCTAATGCACTGATACTCCCGGTATGGTTCAAATCGATACATTTCGTCCGATTTTTTCATAAGTAACTCTTAATTATGTTACGTCCGCTAACTAATAAGTATTATGACTTGTCTTTACGAATCCGAATATTATTCCGACCTGCGGAACGATTCCCGGATACTACGATTCGATACGTCCGCGCATTCTCTCGATTTGACTCACCTTGAACTACTTCGGTTTGATTACGTACGTATGTCGGTACGTATGCGTATGGTTTCTCATTTGTCGATTCGTGGATGCCTCAATGCTTCCTTCAACGCGCCGGGCCGGCTTGCTCGTGATTCGTGCACTTCCTTTGCATTGTTCACCGCGTCCCTCGGATGTGCGGGCCGGGATCTGTCTGTATCTGATTCGGATCCGATTATGATTATGATCTGATTATGTGATATTATGGGGATGGCGGCCGGGATGGCATTTGATACGATTATGTACGTCCACCGCGTCCCGTACTACGAGCGGGTTACGCTACCGCGTCCACCCAAAGGGCCGGGATCTCGTCTGTATGTAATTGAATACGATATACGTATGTCTGTCCCATATGATTATGATTACGCATGCGTGACTGCGTACACACCTTGCGGGAGATCCGATTCGGACTCGATTATTCTGTCATATACTTGAATTCTGGTTCGATACGAGAATACGTCCGTACGCTCGTAAGTCCCCGTCGGTTCCTCGCGGTTAATAAGATTACGTCCTGTACATTCTGTAAGTCTAACCCCCGCGACGAAATCCGATTCCGTCCGCTCTATTCATTTCCGTACATTACGACATTACGCATCTAATTACGGTTATTTAATTATGTATGTTATGTTTCCGCTTTACATACTCGGTACATCTTCGTGCGACCCCCACCGGCTTCTCGGGGGTATTTGTGTTACATGCCCGCGGGTACGCACGCGTCGCGTGATACGCCGCCGGCTTAGGGGCGTCGGTCTGCTTTTTGGAGAGCTCCGCTTTTGATCCTGAGCTAACACTTTTGGTATATATTTTCTACGTTGTATCTATGTTACGTATATATATGATCATTTGGGTACGACGGGGCCTGTCCGTCTTCGGTCTCGATTACGTACGCATGTTAGAGGTCCGTGCAACGTGTTTGTGGGTTGTGGTTGTCCCCGTCCGGAGTAGGTATGTGCGATATGTGCCTTTGTACGTATAATGGCCCTAACGGCTTCATGCGAGCTTCGAGTATGTATATGTGTATATGTATGTTCGTGAGATGCACCTTATGTCCGTATGGATTTATGTATGTTTAGACGGAATTAGCAATTTGGTATGTCGGATCTATTAAAGTAGGTACGTATGGGTGTCCAAGTAGGACACCGATCCACGGCCAGCGGGGGTTGGGTCGTGACACTATATCTAGTTCTAAAAGCTGTTTTGGGAATATCTTCTTCTCTAACTCTCACTTGATGATACCCCAATCTCAAATCAATTTTGGAAAACAATTTGGCACCCTGCAGTTGGTCAAACAAATCGTCGATTCTTGGAAGCAGATATTTACTCTTTATCATCACCTTGTTCAGCTGCCTATAGTCAATGCACATCCGTAGGGAAACATCTTTCTTTCTCACAAATAGGACAGGTGCTCCCCACAGTGATGAACTAGGTCTAATAAATCCCTTCTCAAGCAAATCTTTCAGTTGCGCCTTTAGCTCTTTTAATTCTATAGGAGTCATTTTGTAAAGAGGGATAGATATGGACTCGGTGTCTGCGACATCAATAGTAAAATCAATCTCTCATTTTGGTGGAATGCCTAGAAGTTCATCTAGAAATACATATGGGAATTCATTTACTACCGAGACGGATTGAAAGCCGGCGATTTTGCTTCAGTGTCATGAACTCGGACTAAATGATAAATATAGCCTTTGGCGATCATCTTCCTCGCCTTGAGGTAGGAAATAAACCTACCCCTAGGGGATGCCACATTACCTTTCCATTCAAGCACGGGTTCTCCCGGAAATTGGAATCAAACTATTTTCATTCTGTAATCAACATTAGCATAACAAAAGGTCAACCAATCCATGCCCATAATTACATCGAAATCCAACATTTCCAGTTCAACCAAATCAACTTTAGTCTGATGATCACATTCCACAATCACACAATTTTTATACACTTGTCTAGCTATTACCGGATCACTAACCGGAGTAGATATCTCGAAGGGTTTAATTGGCTCAAGTTTCACCCCAATGCGGCCAGCAACATAAGGAGTAATATAAGACAGTGTAAAACCTGGATCAATCAATGCATAAACGTCATGAGAGAATATAGATAATATACCTGTAATTAAATCCGGAGAGGACTCAAGATCTTGACGTCCGGCTAAAGCATAATTACGGGGTTGGGCGCCACCTGAACTGGATGCTACCTCTGCGCCCCCTACCCCGCCTGCGGGAGTCGGGAGCCCGCTTATTGGGAGCACCGACGAGGAGAAAGCTCCGATGTGGGCGATCCCCAACTCTACTACCCATCGATGGACAAACACGCATCATATGCCCAACTTGACCACAGGCATAGCAAGCATTTGAACCTCGACGACACTGACCGGAATGTAATTTACCACAGTGGCAACATCGCTGCACCGGCGGTCTCCGCTGGCTAGGATCACCTCCAAACTGAGGACCTCAGACTCTCGAACTCTGACCCGGACCAGAATAAATGGGGCGATCAAATTTCGCCCTGCAAATCGAAGAGGAGCACTCGTAGCGGACTGGCCTGAATATCTGGAATACTGTTGCCACTAACCCCCTCTATACTCACTACTAGCACTAACAGATCTGGCCCTCTTGCTCTGTCCTCTATCGACATTGCGCTCAACCCTCCGCGGTTGTTGCTGATCTTCCAAATTCTGGGCGTGGGCCTGAATAGGGAGATGTCCATCCCCTCTTATAGTGAAGCTGTCAAACAATCTTTGAACAAATATTGCCCTAGGCCACTCACAAATCTATGTACTCTATCTTCCATATCAACCACCATAGTCGGAGCATACCTAGCCAATGAATTAAAGTGAAGGCTATACTCTCGGGCACTCATATTCCCTTGCTTAAGATTCAAGAATTTATTAGCTCTGTCTCAATGGACCTCGGGTGGCAAATAATGACAAATAAAAGCTTTCACGAACTCTTGCCAAACCGGGAGAGGTGCATCCTCTCCTCTTGATGAAAGTCAATTATTGTACCAAAGGACCGCTACACCCCGGAGTCTATAAGATACCAATTCCACAGATTCAGTATCGGAGGAATGTATGATTCTCAACGTCCTCAACATTTCATCTATAAAACCTTGTGGGTCTTCATCCGGCTTTGACCCAAAAAATTCTTGGGGATTCAGACTCATGAAATCACGAGCCCTTGCATTAGTGGCTCTATCACCGAAACCCGTACTTTGCCATTGAGCCTGAGAGGCAACCAACTGAGTCAATAACTGAATGGCCTCGGTCATCTGTTGACTCGAAGCACCCGGTGGATGAACTCGAGTAGAGACCCCTCCTTGTTCTTCTAGAATAGACGGAATGTGGGAGGTATTGGATGGAGCCTTATTATGGGATGCACCCTCTTCTACATTCAATGGCTTCTCCCTTTCCATCTGCCTTTCTGTCATAGCCTTGACCTTCTAGGCGGCGGTGGCTTTTCTCTTTACCGTATTCAAAATTAACGAGAATTAAGGAGAAGGAAACCTTATAACATAGCTCTATCGCACGATCCAATAAGAGGAAGAATGGCCATTTTTCCTAAATGCCCCGCAGCCTCTTATTTATAAGTGTGGCGCGCTTTACACCCATAAATGAGACTCTGCTAGACACGGCTCGTAGATACACCCTAGGACGGAACTGGTTACGATGCCACTGTCACGACCGACTAGGGGGCCATGACGGATACCGGAGGCCGACTACCGAGCACCACTCATTACGCTAATCATTATACCCATCCGTGACACAAAGAATCTCCAAGGCAATACATAAATATACATAAGCCCTCACGGTCGCAAAAATGATATACAAAAATATACAACGATGTATCCACAAGACACTACTACCCACGCATACGTATCTACGAGCCTCTCTAGAGACATAAGGACGGGACAGGACCCCATCGTATCCAAATATTTACACAAAAGAATACATCAATAACTGGCACCTCCGGAGTAGTGGAGTGCTCTTGTGTAGCTGCTGATAGAGTCCTATGAATCAGTACCGCCTCCCTGCCTACCTGTGGGCATGAACACAGTGTCCATAAAAAGAAAAGACGTCAGTACGAACAATGTACTGAGTATGTAAGGCATGAACAGTAATAACATGTCGACGAAATAGGGAAACATCAAGTAAGGAAACAACTCGCAACCTAATGTCTCTTAAGATGAATTATGCATGCTAATTACATCATAAACAACATCTTATCGAGTATGCATATATAAGTCGCCCAACCATATAGGTGCGGTGTGACCATTATTAGCCCGAGTCTAGGCCTCCCGTTCGGGTAAACATCTCATGCCGCCCACTAGTGGTGTCTCGCTATGCCATCTAGACATGTTGTATATACCGCCCGCCTTAGCGGTGTGCCTTTCAGCTATATAGGCACGGTGTAATCTCATAATTATATACTTATTATAAAGCATGAATTAGAACTCAAGTACAAACTATAACTCTATCGGGGTAATATAAGGTCGAGAACCCCTAGTCTCGATTATGGAATAATCATGATCATCATATCTCACCTTGAAGGAACTAGCATTATAAGGTGAGACTAACAACAATTAATAACATCAAGGAATCATTAGCTTCATAAGACTATCATAATCATTGTGGTCTCTGGGATGCATCTCTTCATCTTTATTTCATAAGAAGCTCTTAATAATCATGAACCCTATAGACTTATAATTTTGAATATGATAAAGTCATAAAGACAGAATGATATCAAGGTGAATCATGCCTCGAGAAAGAAGACTAGCCGCACATATCTTTATGTCTCGCTAACTTTATCAATTAAAGTGCTCTCCAATGTTCACGATTCTACATTCCAGAAATTTGTACTAAAATTATATAATCGATAACATACTTATGCTTAAGCTAGTTAATGAAAATTAGGCAACATTTACTTTGTTTATATGACTTTCTCCATATAATATAACAACTCCCAAACATCAATAATAACATCCATAATATCATAATCAATAAACTTGTTAAGAAAGCTTAGTATTATTCAGTCTCAAAATTCCCTCTCAAAATATTCTGTTCATAACCATAATACAACACCACATTCCATTCATTCATATATATGCTTCTCCAATATTTTAATATCATTCATAACAAGATTATACCCATGCGTCAAGAACTATGATTCAAATCAAGTTACCATTCAAGCATTCCACTATTTTCATATTTACACTCCATTTTCTACTTCCTTCCATGATCCAAGCCTTTCAACCATTCAGTACTCTTAATATCATGAAATGAACATAAAACTCACCTTTGATTGTGTAGGAATGGGTTTTGGATGGAAATGCTTCACTTGGATAAAACCCAACTCCAATTCCAAAGAGATTTCTAGCTTCCATCAACCCTGAGTTAGCATTCTTGCACTTGATTCTATTTTAGTTCTTGGTATTTGATCTTTGATTTCCATTGAATTCATGTAAATGAAGTGTGGAATATTCTAGAGGTTTTGAGAGAAGGAGGAAATGAAACGAGAAATAAGACTCCAGAGTCATCTTTTTATAAAAATTAAAACTCGCCCGACAAGAAGTTTTACGGGAATTTTTATACGGTCCGTATAATATTATACGGGTCCGTATAACCCACTGCATAACTCCACCGCGGATGGCCTTTCACTATAATGCAGTTATACGGACCATTATACTAGCCCGTATAAATGGTCGTATGATCCACCTTCTCTCCGAACTTGTTCTCCAATCAGCGAACCCCAAGACTTGTTTAACACTTCATTAACAACCTGGGCGGGCATCATAACTCTTCCTCAAGACATCATTAAGTCATCATTAGTTCGTGACTTTGCAAACCTTACAAAACACTACTTATACCTTGCCTTCCTCAACAAACTTTCTTCTTTGCCTCAAATGTCTTTGGAACGATCAATCGCCAAGCAACTCCTTTTACCAGACACGCATACATCTCACCCCGCATTATCGAATTCACTATTAACGCGATACGAATTTTTCTCGATTTGCATTTAATCAAATTCAACTATGGATAAAGGGAAAAAGGGACGCAGCGTGTTGGGTAAAACGGGTATTTTGAGAGTGAAACATGCAACTCAACATTCTAAGAGTCAACTCAATAAATCATTTTGCTAAAGTAACCTGCTAATGGTGTTGAAATACCCCCAATTTGGTTATATACCCTCACTTTCCAACATTCAATTTCATCAACATTAATGGAAGATTCAAGCTATTACTTATCATCTCATCAAATTCCACGCTTGTTAAGTTAAATCCACTAATCAATCCCACTTTGAGCACTAAAACTCCATTAAGCAGTTAAAACTATTAAACCTATCTTTATTTATTAAGTTCTATAGACTCATAAACATAGGTTAAAGCTTTTATGAAAGATAAAGGATGAAGGCTAAAGTTACAGGGAGATTTACCCACAAGAAGAAACCAACCAAAATCACCTCAAAATTATGTAGAATCAATAAATGGTGTTGATAGAAAAGAAGGGCTTAACTAAGGCATTAAATAGGATTCGTCAAAGATCATCCCCCGCCGTAGCTGCCTGTAGGGTCCTCCACAAATGCTCCGCTGTAGCGGCTGCTACACCGATGTGCCGTGAAATTACGACACAATTGATGTTTAACAATAAGTTTTACTTCTATTTTTAAGCAAGTATGTCGTTTTGATGCGTTTTTATTGTTTCTCGGTGTAACCGACGGGTCGAAGGACAAAGTTAACACCGAAATTGCATGAATTGGAACCAAGCGGAGGAATTACGTACCGTATACATTGGGGACAGACCGTATTCCCGGTCGTATTTGGCAAAACCACAGTACCGTAAATTTGAAGTCGATAGTTCGAGTTACTAATAAGAAATACATACCGTATTTTATTGAGCACGGATCGTATTTGACGCCATCCGCCGCTATAATTTCGTGTTGAGAGACCTTTATAAATAGTTTCTCGTAGGGTTTTATTCATTAATGCAATAGATTTTATTCTCATAGCATTGAATACTCTTGATTGTCGTTTTACACAAACATTTATCTTTTCCATCTACTTTTCATCAATTGTAAGCATCAATGACTTCTACTAACCTTTATTTTGCAATTAATACCATGAGTAGCTAATTTCATTTTCGGTTGGGGAACCCAAGGATGGGTGTTATGTGAATCCTGCTTACTTATTGATATATGCATAACAAATTGTTAGGGTTTATTTATTCTTCGTTCTTCATTCATAATTGACGGTTGTAAACATTAATTTAAGCCATAAACTCTCATAAGCATTTTCGAGCGAGTAGTGGTTTGGTAGGGATAATAACAAGCAACTCTGGCGTTAACCTCGTTTAACAAATTCACTTAGGAATAAGATGAGTTTACTTGACACATATTAATCGTTCTTCATATACACTCTTTATATTTTGGAAAATCATAAAGAGAAATACTTTATAACTATTGAGAAATATTAGTGGAGTCAAGTAGAGATTATGCATTCATACAATGTACCATTAGAAATATATCATATTAAGACCCAAAGCATTACACATCATCCAGTGGGGTACAATTTTGGGTTTTATTTTATCCATTTATTATGACCAAAAAAGCAATTAGTTAGTAAACAACCAATCTTCTACAAACTCAACTAATACGAAACTAGGGATTGGCTATGTTAAAGTACTCTACAACTTTGCGTTTTTTACACCATATTACCTCGTGGGATTAGACCCAACCTAAATAAGTTACTATATTTGACATCGTCCGCTTTACGCCATTTAATAAAAATTTGAGCGTATCAAATTTTGGGCGCCTTTGCTGGGGAATACGATTTTGATATTACTAAATAGTTTTCGCTTTACTTGAAGTCTTTTTATATTCCATCACACCTTATTTGCTGTTTACTATGAACCAAGTGATCATGAACAACATAAGAGGACGTAGATAGCGTGCTAATAGGGGTTTACAAAACAAGACCCACCAGCCGAGTTTTCGAGGTCGAGGAATGTCTCTCATGGATACGCTAGACGAGGTGGAATATGCATATGTTATTGTTCCACCTAGGGTGAATGTTGCAAATCGCAAGATTGACTCCACTATCTACCAACCGTTCAAACTCGAGGGATATTTTTTAAACTCTAGCGACAAGATCCCCATCAACATTCAAGAATTCTGGCAAGGCCAGCGTTACTTTCAACATACGCAATGCTATTCCGCAGCGAAGTTATTCTACCTAAGAGTTTTCAAATATTCTTTAGTCAGAAGCAAGGCTATTCGAGAAGCTACCCCATAACACTATTCATACCTAGTGAGTCGGTTGTTGTTATTCTCGTTTCGTCAAGGAAAAAAGTCGAAATTCGGTGATATATATGATTTCAAACAAATTTTCCGGGAACAACTATTTCAAGCTCTGGGGAGAGATTCAAGGAATATTTGCGTGTCTCCAAATCATTATTTTCCCGTAAAAATATATTGACGGGATAGTTATATGAGGGCTAGATCCATCGACACAAGCAGCCGGTGAACAATGCAATTGATAGGTGTTTTATGGACAAGACATAAGCGCCCGAATCACTCAATCGTCGATAAGCTTACTACTCACAATCAAGCATGGCATTCAAAGTGGTACTAATAGTGTAGCCTGGCGGGAGCCCCAATGATCCACAATACTGTGAAGGAGAATCAAGAGGACTCAAGAGACCTAGCTTAGATAGCAACTAATATTTCTTTTGCCGACAAAGAGACTTGACGAAAGCGGAAGTTTCAAGAAAGTTTCGATGTTGTCGTTGTTTGAATGCCCAAGGAATGTACCAAGTTCAAGAGGTGGTCCATATTAAGAGGGGCCTCCTATGCAAAAGATGAAGACGCTAACTATGTTACTAAACCAAAGGCATGAGGAGCTCACAGTGTAACCAATCACTCGTAACTACTACGTGGTGCTATCGAATCGCATCGACTCACGAGACCTCAACAGCTGATAAGGAAATTATAACAACAACTATGGTAGATCGAACCAAAGGAACTAAAACAACAACAATAATGTTGAAAATACGAGTTCAAAGCCCTATATTCCACCAAAGGTCACCGATTGAGCAAAGGGAGTTCTAAGTCGTGGAGAGCATGCTCGAGAAGGCGCTAGCCAACAAGATAAAAATCGTATGTACGTCTCGAGAGTTTAGCCAAACAAGCACAAAATAGATAGAACATTGAAGTGGGCCGACCAAACGATATCCACATCGTCTCCCATTCAAAAGCCTCGAGTCGTTAGGACAGATATTTCCAAGAACAACACCCTCCGCGCGTAACTAATCTAAATTCGAAGAGCGAAGGAGTTAATTCTTATGAAAGGTGTGTTGCTATTAGCACTGGATTGGGAAACTACTTCAAAGTGTAGAGAAGAAGGTGATTAATCTCGAGCCAACGGTTAAAAGAAGAAGAGATAATAATACGATGTGCCAACAATTATTAATGAGGTCTAGACAGAGGTTTCTATTGTTAAGGTGCCGTCGATATTTTAAAGCTCTAAAAGCACGAACGCAAGAGTCGACACCCGCAAAGAATAGCTAGTGGGTTTTCGCCTTTATCCAACTATTTAAATCTACACCTCCATTTCCCTACGAGGTTGGCGAAGACCGAGGATGCGTTAAGTGTCAAAGGTCCTATGATCGGGCCAGCTGTACGACGATGAACACCTTTTCGATGCCTTCTAAGAGACGCGGTTTCGTAAAATATTTGAAGCGAGTTGCCGACAAAGAAGAGGCCGTATCAAGCATGACACTATGAGTCGACTCATCGTGTTAGCTCTATCATACTCAACCAGCAGTTCAAAAGAAAGAGGATCCAGGGGCCTTTACTATTCCATGTTCCGTCGGTCACCATGATTTTGCTCGCGCTACGTGATGCGGCGCATTAACCCTGGCGCTTACCTCTGTTATCTATAACACCGAGGCCGGGAATGTCTAGACCCTAGACCTACCACTATGCGACTACAGATGGCCGATAGATCTACAAAGAGGCCAACATTGGGGTTGTTGATGACGTGCTTGTTCTAAGTTAATCTTTTTCTCGTCGGGAAGATTTTTTCACGACCCGACAGGCTACGACGGGTACCTGTGGCTGACTACCGAGCATCCACTCATTAAGCTAATTATCATACCCAATCTCGAACATGCACAATCTCCAAGGCAACACATACATATATACATAAATCCTCACTTCGCCGCAAGAATGATATACAAAAATATACAATGATGATTCACGAGACAACTACCACCCATACACTCATTCACGAGCCTCGCATTGCACATCGATACATAAGGGCGGGACTGTGACCCCGTCATACCGATTATGTACACAAAATAATATATCAAATCGTACCCGGAGTAGGAAGTGCTCCCGTGGGTGTTCGATTCGCTCCGGCGGATCCGGACCGTCCCCCCGTCTACCCGGGCACGAACACAAGCCGTCCGGTGCTAGGGGTGCGGGCGTCAAGACGAACAATGCACGCGTACGTAAGGTATACAGGTAATATAATAAAAGAATATTGTGCGCATAAGAAGAAAGTAAGATAATCGAATCGTCGTTTTTGCGCGGACTACGCACGCTTACTTTTTTACGTTTATAATACACACACACACATACATAAACCGTCCAAACACACACACACAGAGCCCGCATCCGGGGCCCTCCCGCCCGTGCACCACACACACACACCATCCACTAGCGCGCGTGTCCCATAACATAGGCACGTGTAATCATGCCTCGCCCCGCCTTAGCGGTGTCATGTCCTACCATATAGGCATGGTAATATCATTATTATACACTTATCATAAGATACGCAGAAGAACTCATAAATATACAACTTTATCTAGGTTACGTAAGGTCGAGAACCCCCGATTCCATTATGGAGTCAAGCCGCGATCGGCTATGCCTACCTCGGTTAACTAGCATTATATGCGTTGTGGTATCAATGGATAGCATCAAGGAATTATGTCAAGATCACTAGCATCATACCATTATCATGGAACAGGACTTGTCTTCTAGCTCGATTTAAATCGTACATTTTTAGTTGTATCTTTGGAATGTAAGCATGTCAGCGGGAATTATCGAAAGAATCACATATAAGAATTGCGTTCTTGAAAGAAGGGATATCCTTACATACCTTTATGTCTCTAGCTTTACCGACTAAGTGCTTCTCCAATACCACACTCCTATATTCAAGAGAATTCATACTAAGGTTAGATAACTCTAAACATGCTTTCGATCTTAATTAACAATCTAAGAGCTAACGAAAATTGCGTAGCATCTCCTTTATTTCTATGACTCTTCCACATAATAAACAACTCCCAAACATTAACAACACCTATAATATCTTAATCAATAACGTCATCAAGCCAGACATTATTAAATCCTCAACATTCCCTATCAAAATCCTTCATAACCCTAACTATGGCACCATAATCGATCCATCCTCATACAATGCTTCTACAACATCTTAATACTATTCGGTGGAAAAGATTATTCTCATTACATAACAAAAACCATGATTCAAGTCAAGTCATGATTCAAGAATACTAATATATTCATATTTGTGCTCCATATTCTCCCTTCCGTAATCCAGTCTTTTAGCCTCTCAATACTTAATAACTCGAATCGAAATACAAAGCTTACCTTGATTTACGTAGGAATGGATTTTGAATGGAATTACTTCACTTGGAGAAAACCCTATTTCAACACCAAAAGATTCTGGTTTCACAAACCCTAGAGAGTACTCTCAATTCGACTCCATAATATTTTGCGTTACTCCTTGATTTCTCGATATGAGTAACGGGAGATTTTTCTATAACTTTTCAGATTTCAGAGAGACCCGTTGAAAATTTGAGCTCAACTTGTCTATTTATAGCCGGAACTGGAATGTTCCTGCATCGCCACTTGATGAGCCGGTCGACTTCCGTCATGTCGATGTGTCGACTCTGCTCCGTCGACCCTCGCTTCTCGCATCGAAGCCGCGCAGCCACACACGGGTGGCGATCGACGGCCCGTCGACGTGTTGACGGTCCGTCGATGTGTCTCATCAACCTGTCACAGACAGGAATTCTCGAACATAGCGACGCTCACATTGATGGCCCGTCGACAAGGAGTCGACGCGTCCGTCGATAATGTCTGGGCACCGGGCAGATTTCTTGAATCGCTCACCGCGTCGGTTCAACTGCTAAACTTCTTATCCCGTAACATACCTCGGAATAATTGTTAGTACCTCCATACACGGGGTAAAATACTTAGCATCTCAATTTCCGGCATAAATATCCATTTCGAGGCATACTTGACTAAAGCCGCAAGTTTTTCCCGCCCAGAAAAATTGTGAGGCGTAACATTCTCCCCCAAGAACATTTCTCCGTCCCCGAATGCTGTTTCTAATTCTGCTGCAATTTTGCCAAAGTTTTTCTTCCGTATGGCACTCCGATTTTTCTACAACAACTCACAATAACATCAATTACGTGGCTAAATAGAATGGCAAGAAAATATGGCTACATACGACCAAAAGTATCTGAAAAGAAAGCATTTTCCATACCTTACGCTAATGGCGTGTCACTAACCCTATCCTGGGGTGGAAACAATTGCGGGTACTTGGACTTCATGTTTTCTTCCGCTTCCCAAGTCATTACCTCCCGGTTGTTGTTTCTTCACAAGACCTTAACCGAAGCTACTTCTTTATTTCCAAGCTTCCGTACTTGCCTATCTAGTATGGCAATGGGCATCTCTTCATAAGCCAACTTCTCTGTAATTTGGATATCCTTCACTGGCACAATTTTAGTTAGATCTTCAACACATTTGCAGAGTATTGACACATAAAAAACTGGATGGACAGATTTAAGCTCTTGAGGTAAATCTAATTCATGTTACACGTCGATCCTCGCTGACTACCTTATAGCCCAACGTATCGAGGACTCAATTTTCCTTCACAACATCATCATCACGCCTTCATCTAAGTGATACCCTCTCCGTGAATACCCAATCATCAACTTGGAATTCTAAGTCTTGTCGATGCCAAGATTTCGTCACTTCGTCACAACAATTTATCTCGACAACCTTGATCTTTTCCACCGCTTATTGAATTAATTCTGGACCTATTAATTGTGTCTCCCCTACTTGAAACCACCCAACTGGGGATCTACACTTTTTTCCATATAGAGCTTCATACGGGGCGATCTGAATACTGGAATGATAGCTGTTGTTGTACGCAAACTCAATAAGAGGTAAGTGGTCATCCCAACTACCACCAACATCTAGCACACACGCCCGTAACATATCTTCCAAAGTCTGAATAGTGCGTTCGGCTTTCCCATCAGTTTGTGGATGAAACACGTTGCTAAGCCTTGCCTGAGTACCCAAACCTTCTTGGAAAGACTTCCAGAATTTAGGTGTAAATTGTGCTCCTCTATTGTGATAATAAATATCGGGACACTATGAAGTCGCACAATCTCTTTGAGATACAACCCTGCATAATCCTCTGCTGAATATGTGGTTCTGACTGGAAGAAAATGAGCTAATTTCGTCAGTCTGTCCACGATCACCCATATGGGGTCATACTTGCGTCGGGAATGAGGCAACCCTACAATGAAATCCATGTTGATCACTTCCCATTTCCAGGCTGGAATTCCCATGACTTGTAGCAATCCTCCTGGCTTTTGATGCTCAATTTTCACTTGTTGGCAATTTGGACATTGAGCTACAAATTCTGCTATGTTCCTTTTTCATTCCGTCCCACCAATACATTAGCTTGAGACCGTGATACATCTTTGTCGCTCCTGGGTGAATAATGAATACCAAGAGAGTAATGAGCTTCTTTCAGAATCTGACGACGTAGTCCTTAACATTTGGAACACATTGCCTATGTCGGTGCATCAATAAACTCCATCTTGCAGAAACTTCAACAGCGACTTTCTCAGGAAATGTATCTCTATAGTGATTCAACTGGGGATCTTCATATTGGCGCTCTCTCACCTCCATATCTAAGGACGAAATAGCTGGGTTGTGAATACCAATTCCTGCATTGCCTGAATCAATTAGACGAACTCCGAGACTGGCTAGCTGGTGAAGCTCACGGATTAATTCTTTCTTCTCTGGAGGGACCTCACATAGACTACCCATTGATTTGCGGCTAAGCGCATCGGCTACTACATTCACCTTCCTAGTATGATAGACAATACTCATATCATAATCCTTTAATAATTCTAACCATCGTCTCTGTCATAGATTTAATTCCTTCTGCTTGAAAATATATTGGAGACTCTTGTATAAATATCAACATGTACACCGTACAAGTAATGTCTCCACATTTTTAGCGCATGAATAACCGCGGCCAATTCAAGATCATGGGTCGGATAGTTCTTCTCATGTTTCCGCAACTGCCGGGAAGCATAGGCAATGACTTTACTGTGTTGCATCAACACATAGGCTAACCCAACACTGCAGCTCATACGCTAACAAGGCCATAGCTTTCTGGGGATTGGCAAAGCTACTATAGAAGATTTCAGGGAAGGATTTTCCTCCGCCTCAAAGACCATCAACGAAGCTAACACAGAAATTGGCAAAATTCCAGTGGACCGATGCTTGTGAACACAGTTTCCAGGAATTGAAGGATAAACTAACTTTAGCTCCAGTCCTGACACTCCCAGAATGGCCAGATGGTTATGTTGTGTATTATGATACACTTCCGGTGTCAATAGCCTATGTGTTGATGCAAATACGCAAAGTCATTGCCTATGCTTCCCTAAGAAATATGAAATACGGTACAAACTATCCGACCCATGATCTTGAATCGTCGCGGTTATTCACGCGCTAAGCACGGGTATATTTACTTGCACGCGTGCATACGTTGATATTTATATGCACTACGCAGTCTCCAATATATTTTCTGCGTAAGGAATTAAATCTAAGTGACAGAGACTTACGGTTAGAATTATTAAAGGATTATGATACGAGCATTGCCCATCATACTAGGAAGTAACGTAGTGTTCTACAAAGCGCTAGCCGAAACCTAACGGGTAGTCTATGTGAGGTCCCTCCGCAGAAGAAGGAATTAATCCGGCGAGCTTCTCCGACCAAACAATGGGGCCTTGGGAAGTTCGTCACTTGATTCATGCAATGCAGGAATTGGTATTCATGTCCACTATTTCGTCCTTAGATATCGAGGTGAGAGAGCGCCACTGCTAAAGATCCCCACTGAATCACTATAGAGATACATTTCCCGAGAAAGAGAAGTCGCTATTTTAAAGTTTCTACGACGCGAGTTCTTAGGTATCGACATAGGCAACGTGTTCCAAATGTTACAGGACTACGTCGTCGATCGTGCTCATTACTCTTGGTATTCTATTCACCTGTGGAGCGACAAGATGTATCACGGTCTCAAGCTAATGCATTGGTGGACGGAATGAAAAAAGACATAGCAATTTGTAGCTCAATGTCCAAATTGCCAATGTTGAAAATTCGAGCATCAAAAGCCGTGAGGATTGCCACAAGTCGCTGGAATTCCAGCCCTGAAACGAAGTGATCAACATGATTTCATTGGTGGGTTGCCTGCCATTCCGACGGCGTGACCCCCATATGGGTGATCGTACGTACCGACGAAATTAGCTCATTTTCCGCCGAACCACATATTCAGTGAGATTATGTATCGTATCTCAAAGAGACAGTACCTCAGTGTCCCGATATTTATTGTCACAATAGAGGAGCACAATTTTACACCTAAATTCGGAAGTTCCTAAGAAGGTTTGGGTACTGTGCAAGGCCACAATCGTGTTTCATCCAAACTGATGGGGTGCTTCTAACTAATTATTCGTACTTTGGAAGATATGTTACTAAGTAAGGTAAGGATGTCAGCGGTAATGACTTAATTACCACTCTCTTATTGAGTTTGCGTACAACAACAATGCCTATCATTCCAGATTCAGACCGCCCCCGTATGAAGCTCTATATGGAAAAAAGTGTAGATCCCTGCCTGGGTGGTTTCAAGTAGGGAGTATTACAATTAATAGGTCCAGAATTAATTCAATAAGCAAAAGATCAAGTGTTATCCGAGATCGAGATTTATTGACAATTTCAAAATGGCTAAAAATCTTATGGACAACCGTCGACAAGACTCTAGAATTCCAAGTTGATGATTGGGTATTCCCGAAGGTATCACCGATGAAAGGCGGATGGGATATTTGGCAAGAAGGGAAAATTGGAGTCCGACACGCTGGGCTCTATAAGGTAGTCCGCAGGATCGGCCACGTAGCGGCGAATTAGATTTACCTTTACAGCTTAAATCTGTCCTATCCCAGCTACAACAATACTCTCGAAATGTGTTGAAGATCTAACTAAAATTGTGCCAGTGAAGGATATCCAAATTACAGAGAAGTTGGCTTATGAAGAGATGCCCATTGCCATTACTCAGATATATATGGGCACGGAAGCTCGGGAACAGCATAGTCAAAACATTCTTAAAGGAAATAACAACCGGGAGGTAATGACTGGAAGTTAGAAGAAAACATTAAGTCCAAGTACCCGCAATTGTTTCCACCCCGGTATTAGGCTCAAGGATACACGCCATTAGCATAAGGTATGAAATGTGTCAAATACTTTGGTCGTATGTGCACATTTTCGCCATTCTATTTTCAGCCTCGTGAGGTGATGTTATCAGGTTGTCAGAAAATGGGAGTGCCATATTGACAGAGAAAAACTTTGGCAAAATTTCTGTAGGACTCCTGCTAATCAACATCTGCACGAATGTTCTGCCAGTGGGAGCATCGTTACACCTCTCGTTTTCTACGGTAGGAAAAACTTACCGCTTTCTAGTCAAGATGCCTCAACGGATATTTGTACCGAGAATTGAGATGCTAAGTATTTTACCCCGTGTATGGAGGTACTAACAATTATTCCAGGTATATTACAGGATAAGAAGTTTAACGGATTGAACCGACGCAGGCTGAGCAGATTCAAAGAAATCTGCAGACACTAGACATTATCGACGGACCGTCGACCATGTCGACGGGCCATCAATGTGAACTGTCGCTATGTTCTGAGAATTCTAATCTGCAGAAACCGATTGATGAGACACATCGACGGACCGTCAACACGTCGACGGGCCGTCGATCGCCGCCGTCAATATGGCTCTGTAACTTCTGATCTGCAGAAGCAGGTCAACGGAGCAAGTCGACACATCGACATGACCGTCGACCCGCTCATCAAACTGCTGATCTGGAACATTCCAGTTCCAGCTATAAATAGACAAGTTGAGCTCCAATCTTCGGGATTTGAGTCTCTCTAAGCTCAGTTATAGAAAAATCTCCTATTATATATCTAATCCAAGATAAATTGGTTGTTAAACAAAATATTAGCGGAGCCGGTGATTATATACTTCCTTGTGGTCTATGGAAACCAAGAATCTTTTGGTGTTGAAATAGGGTTTTCTCCAAGTGAAGTAATTCCATCCAAAATCCATTCCTACATCATCAAAGGTAAGCTTTATGTTCAATTCAGGTTATTAAGAAAGATTTAGGAGGCTGTGTACATCAGATTACGGTTGAGAGTATTTACGGAGTACAACATGAATATAAGAGTATTCTTTAACTGCCACTTGACTAATCAGGTTTTTGTTATGTAATGAGAACAATCTGCCACGAATAGTATTAAAGATGTTGTAGAAGCATTGTACGAGGATGGATACAAAGATGCCATAGTTAGGCTTGCGAAGCGCATTTCGGTATAGTGAATGTTGAGGATTTAATAATGTCTAGCTTCACGACGTTATCGATTAAGATATTATGTGTGTTGTTAATGTTTGGAGTTGTTTATTATGTGGAAGAAGTCATCGAAATAAAGGAGATGCTACGCAATTTTCGTTAGCTCTTAGATTGTTAATTAAGATCGGAAGTACGTTTCCGGTTATCTAACCTTAGTATGAATTCTTCGAATGTAGAATTGTGAGTATCGAGGGAAGCACTTAGTCGGCAGCTTTTATAGGATATGTATGGTATGTAAGGATATCCCTTCTTTCAAAGGCATGATTCTTATATATTGTGATTTCTTTCCGGTAATTCCTACGACCTTCTTACATTCCAAAAACATGAAAGCGAAAGAAAGTATTGGTCAGCTTCATACGAGCTGTAGGATGTAGATACATGCTCCATGATAATGGCGACGTTAATGATCTTGACATAATTCTTTGATGCTATCCATTGTTGATACCCTCACCCGGTACGTTATTCTTTCGGAAGCAGGTACGACGACTACGACCACCCATACTGAACCTGGGGTTCTCGACCTTACGTAACCCCGATAAAAGTTGTATATTTACTTCGAGTTCTTTCGCATGTCTTATGATAAGCAGTATAATAATGATATTACACCTCGCTTATATGGGCCGGACATGACACCGCTAAGGCGGGTGCCTTATGATTACACCGTGCCTATGTTACCGTACATGACACCACTAAAGGATGGCGTGATACGATTACCCCGGACGCGGTGAGGCTCCGGATGCGGCTAATGATGTTATCACCTGACGTTTATGATAAAGTGTGATATGTTATAAACGTAAAAGTAAGTCAGCTACGTATTCCGCCTTAAAAGGCAGCAAGCATGGCTATCTTCTTCTTATGCTTTTGATATTCTTTATTATGTTACCATGTATGCCTTACATACGCAAGACATTGCCCGTACCGACGCCTGACGCCGCGTTCACGCCCACAGCAGAGCAGGACGGTCCGCATCCTGTGGACAGCATCGCCCGCACAGAGCACTTCCCTACTCCGGAGGCACTTTGATATATTATTTTGTGTACATAATCGTGCATGACGGGTCCTCGTCCCGCCCTTATGTATCGCATTCCTAGGCAGAGGCTCGTAGATAAGGATGTATGGGTGGTAGTCAGTTCCCGCCGGATACATCATCGTATATTTTTGTATATCATTCTTGCGTGTACCCGCGAGGATTTATGTATATATGTATGTGTTGCCTTGGAGATTGTGCATGTTCAGATTGGGTATGATAATTAGCTTAATGAGTGGTGCTCGGTAGTCAGCCCTGGGTACCCGTCATGGCCCCTTGTCGGGTCGTGAAAAAATCTTCCGATTAAAAATTCGCCATAACCCGAACAAGACATCATCAACAACCCCAACCGGCCTCTTTATAGATCTATCGCCCATCCGTAGTCGCATAGTGGTAGGTCTTAGGGTCTAGAGCATTCCCAACCTCAATTGCTTATAGATAACAAGTGGTACGAGGTTAATGCTAGCCCTTATCACATAAAGCACAAGCAAAATCACAAGCAATGCACGTAATACGGAATAAGAAAGGCCCCCGGATCCTCTTTCTTTGAACACCACAGATATGATAGATAGCCACACGAAGGAGTCGACTCATAGTGTCAGTGCTTGATCGGCCTCTTCTTTGCCACAGCTCCTTCAAATATTTTGCAAAACCCGACATCTTCAAGGTGACTGCTAGTGGCGTAACGTTCATCGATACCGCTTTCCAACTCGATCATAGGACCTTTGACACTTAGCATCCTCGCCTTCTTCACCAACCTCTCGTGGAACAGAGGTGTAGATTTAAATAGTTGGGTCAAAGGGCGAAGAGCCCCTTTAACTGTTGCTTTGCTAGTGTCACTACTGCTTTCATGCTTTTTAGAGTTTTTCAGAATATCAAAGAAATTTCGCTAACAAGAAACCTCTGTCTAGACCTCATTAATAATTGTTGGCACATCATATTGTGTCTCTTCTTCTTTAGCAACTGGCTCGAGATTAATCACCTTCTTCTCTACACTTTGAAGTAGTTTCCCAATCCGAGTGCTAATAGCAGCACACCTTTCATAAGAATTAACTCCACCACTCTTCGAATTTAGATTAGTTCTCGTGGTGGTGTTGTTCTTTTTTGAAATATCACATATCCGTTGGTCGAGCTTTGAATGGAAGTTGTGTTGTGAGATCCCCATAGTTTCGCCCTTTTGCCCCTTCAATGTTCTATCTATTTTGTCTTGTTTGGCTAGCACCTTCTCAAGCCGTTCTATCTATTTTGTCTTGTTTGGCTAGCACCTTCTCAAAGACAGCTTCTCCAACTTAGAACTCCCTTGCTCAATCGATCGACCTTTGGTGGAATATAAAGGCTTTGAACTCGTATTTTCAACATTATTGTTGTTGTTTCTAGTTCCTTTGGTTCGATCTACCATAGTTGTTGTTATAATTTCCTTATCACCGTTGAGGTCTCTATCGAGTCTGATGGTCGATTCTATAGCCTCAAGAGTTCGCGATTGGATTTACACCAACGAAAACCATAAACTCGCCTTTTAGTTTAGTTAGCATAGTTACGTCTTCATACCGCATAGGAGGCCCTCTTAATATGGACCCTCTTGAACTTGGTACATTCCCTTGGGCATTCTCGAAACTTCTTCAACAACATCAACTTTCGACTTCCCTTTCATCAAGTCTCTTCGTCAAAGAAGAAATATTAGTCGCTATCTAAGCGTAGCCCACCGAGTCTCTTGACTCTCCTTCACAATATTATGGATCATCGGGAGCTCCATAGGCTACACTATTAGTACCACTCCGAATGCCATGCTTGATTGTGAGTAGTAAGCTTATCAAGCAATTGATATTTTTTCGATCTGCATACGTCTTGTCCATAAAACACCTATCACCGCATTGTTCACCACCGCTCGTGTCAACGGATCTAGCCCTCTATATAACTTCTCCATCAATATATTTTCCGGAAAATAATGATTTGGAGACTTCGCAAATATTCCCTCCTTGAATCTCTCCCCAAGCTTCAACAGTTGTTCCCCCGAAGCCGTTTGAAATCATATATCTTATCACGAATTTCAACTTTTTCTCAAGAACCTTAAACCACTTCTCGAGAATAACAACAACCAAATTTCCTCCAGTATGAATAGTGTTATGGGGTAGCTTCTCAAACCAAACTCTTGCTTCACCAACTAAAGAATATTTGAAAACTCTTAGCCGAATAGCTCTCATCCGGAATACATTCTCGTATATGTCGGGTACACACACCCATAAAATTCTTCAAATGTCGATGAGATCTTCATCGCTGTAGCCTCCAAAAATATCCCTCAAGTTTGGAATGGGGCCATAGATAGTGGAGTCAATCTGCGCTATAACATTCACCCTAGGTGGAACAACATATGCATATTCCACCTCGTCTAGCATATCCACAGACATTCTCAACCTCCACTTCCACTCACTGGCTGTCTTGCACTTGTAAACCCCTATTGAAGACACGCTCCACGTCCTCTTATGTTGTTCATGATCACTGGTTCATAGTAAACAGCAACAAGGTGTGACGGAATACAAAAGACTTCAAGTAAAGCGAAAACTATTTAGTAATATCAAAATCGTATTCCCCAAACAGTGCACCAAAATTTGATATTTTTCAAATTACACCTATTAAACGGCGAGCCGGACGATGTCAATATAGTAACCCAACTAGGCTTCGGGTCTAATCCCACAGTAATATGGTGTAAAAAGGTTACTAAAGTTGTAGAGTACTTTCTTGTGGTCTAGTTTCATATTCCGTCGAGTTTGTGAAGACGGTTGCTTACTAACTAATCGCTGGGTCATAATAAATGGATAAAATAAACCAAAATTGTACCCCCTTGATGATGTGTAATGCTTTGGGTCTTAACATGATATATTTCTAATGGACTCGTTGTATGAATGCACATAATCTCTACTTGATTCTCATTGTTTCTCAATAGTTATAAAGTATTTCTCTTATGATTTTCCCAAATATAAAAGAGCGTATATTGAGAACGGTTAGTATGTACCAAGTAAATTCATCTTATTCCTAAGTGAATTTATTAAACGAGGGTGAACGCCCCGAGTTCTTGTTATTTATTCCTTCCAAACCCTACTCACTTTCCCAAGCAAAGCAAAGTTTATGGCTTAAATTAATGTTTGCGACCATCAATTATGAATCAAGAACTAAGAATAAATAAACCCTGACAATCCATTATGCATATATCAGTAGTAAAAACCCATTTACATAACACCCATCCTTGGGTTCACAACCTTAGTAGAGAGATTAGCTACTCATGGTATTAATTGCAAAATAAAGGTTAGTGTAAGTCATTGATGCTTACAATTGATTTAAAAGTAAGACGTGAAAAGATAAATCTTGTCCTCAAAAGCTTCAACAATCAAGAGTATTCAATGCTATGAGAATAAAATCTATTACCGATAATGAATAAAACCCTACAAGAAACTATTTATAAGGTCTCATAAAACACGAAATTATAACTCGGCCGGATGGCATCAAATACGGTCCGTATAATAAAATACGGTACGTATTTCGTCCGTAACTCACCTTCTCCAACTTCAAATTTCTCGTTTCCAATAGTTTCTTAAATACGACCAGAATACGGTCTGTCTAAATATATACGGTACGTAATTCCTCCACTTGGTTCCAATTCATGCAATTTCAGTGTTCTTGTCCTTCAACCCGTCAGTTACCTGAGAAACAATAAAAACACATCAAAACAACACTTACTTGCTTAAAAATAAGTAAAACTTATTGTTAAACATCAATCAGGTCGTACCTACTGCACACGTTGTGACCGCCACAGCGGCCCGCCGTGAGGACTCTAGGCCGCCACAAATGATGATGCCGAGCGTAATCCTATTTAATGCCTTAGTTAGCCCTTTTCTATCACTTACGATTCTAAGCAAGACAATTCGAGGTGATTTTGGTCAAGCTTCTTCTCTGTGGGTAAGTCTCCTAACTTTAGCCTTCATCCTTTATCTTTCATGTTTTTAACCTATGCTAAGCAGTCTATAGAACTTAAGCAATAAAGACGTGGTTTAATAGTTTCTTCACTAATGGAGTTTTAAATTTTCTTCAAAGTTGATTGACACTGATTTAACTTTTTTAAAGCATGGAATTCGATGAGATGATAAGTAATAAGCTTGAATCTTCCATTAATGTTGATGAAATTGAATGTTGGAAAGTGAGGGTATATAACCAAATTGGGGGTATTTCACTTACCATTCTTGAGTTACTAGCAAATGATTTGTGGTGGATCGAACTCTTAATGTCGAGTCACACGTTTCACTCCTCAAAATACCCGTTTTACCCTTGTGGGCCCGCTTTTCCCCTTTATCCATAGTTGAATTTGATTCCGTTACAAATCGTAAAAATTCATGTCGCCGTGTGGTAGATTGACTAACGCAGGGGGCGAGATGTATGCGATGTCCCTACAAGTAAGAAAGGTTACTTCGCGATTCTTAATTAAGATTCCAAAGACATTCGAGGTGTTATAATAAAGTTTGTTGAGGAAGGCAAGGTATAAGTAGTGTTTTGTAAGGGTTTTGCAAAGTACCGAACTAATGATGACTTAATGATGTCTCTCGAGGAAGAAAGGCTATGATGCCCCTTAGGTTGTTAATTTAAGTGTTAAACAAGTGCTAAGAAGGTTCCGTAAGGACTGGAGAACAAGTTCGAGAGAAGGCGGATCATACGACCATTTATACGTCCGTATAATGGTCCGTATAACCATTATAGTGAAAGGCCATCATCGATGCGGAGTTATACGGCCGTTTATACGGACCATATAATATACGGACCGTATGTGCGGTCCGTAAAACTCTTGTCGGCGCTTTAATTTTTTATAAAAAAAGACGACTTCATGTCTTATTTCTCATTTCTCATTTCCTCCACTTCTCTCAAAAACCTCTAGAATATTCCACGTACTTCATTTACATGAATTCAAGGGAAATCAAAGATCAACTACCAAGAACTAGTAGAGTCAAGTGCAAGAATGCTAACCAAAGGTTGACGGAAGTTTCAGAAACTTTTTGGAATCGAGTTAAGGTTGATAATGATAAGAGACGTGTTATGAATGTGATAATGATGATGATGAACCTAAATCTAGAGACCCTAAAGCTCATGACTTGATATGCTTATGAAGATAATGATCTTTATATGATTCCTTGATGTTGTTCATTATTGTTAGACTCACCTTATAATGATAATTCCTTCAAGGTGAGACATGATGATCATGACTACTCCATAATGGAATTGGGGGTTCTCGACCGTACGTCACCCCGATAGAATTGTAGCTTTACTTAAGTTCTAATGCATGCTTTATGGTAAGTATATAATGATGTGATTACACCGTGCCTACATGGACAACAGACACCGCTAAGGCGGGCGGCATATACACCATGTCTAGATGGCATAGGCAGACACCACTAGTGGGCGGCATGAGATGTTTACCCCGGACGCGGGAGGCCTGGTTGCGGGCTAATGATTATCATACCGCACCTATATGTCCGGGCAGTTACATACATATGTTTACATGATATGATGTTATTTATTATATGAGCTAGCATGCATGACTCCGCCTTAAGAGGCAATTAGTTACAGGTTACCCCTTTATTTTATATTCTTGCATGTCTTTATCATGTTATGGTGTATGCCTTACATACTCAGTACATTGTTCGTACTGACATCCTTTTCTTTCTTTGGACGCTCTGGTCATGCCTACAGGTAAACAGGGAGGCATCCTAGATTCTTAGGAGCTATTTGGCGGACTCACAGGAGAACTCCACTATTCCGGCGGTGCCATTTGTTGATATATTCTTTTGTGTACATATTTGGGCACGACGGGGTCTTATCCCGTCCTTATGGCTCAGTACTCTTGTAGAGGCTCGTAGATACGTATGCATGGGTAGTAGTGGTCTCATGAATACGTCAGAGTATACTTTTGTATATCATTTTTGCAGTAGTGAGGGCTTATTTATATTTAGGTATTTCTTTGGAGATTATATGTGTCCGTCTGTGGGTATGATGATTAGCGTAATGAGTGGTGCTTAGCAATCAGCTTCGGGTACCCGTCATGGCCCCCTTGTCGGGTCGTGACAAAAGTGGTATCAGAGCAGTTCCGTCCTAGGGTATGTCTACGAGTTGTGTCCAAAAGAGAGTCTCCTTTATGGGTGTGAAGCGCACCACACTTATAAACAAAAGGCTACGAGGCATTTAGGAAAAATGACCGTTCTTCTTCTTATTAGATCATGCGATAGAGCTATGTTATAAGATTTTCTTCTCCCTAATTGTGCGTTATGATTTCAGCAATGCCGGTAAAGAGAAAAGCCACAGCCGCCCAGAAGGGCAAGGCTACTACAGCACAGTGAATGGAAACGGAGCCGCCAACGAATATAGAAGAGGGTAAATCCCATAATGAGGCTCCGTCCTATACCTCTCACACTCCGCCTATTCTAGAAGAATAAGAAGAGGTCTCTACTCCAACCCCTATGTCTCCAGTTCCTCCACCGGGTGCTTCAGGTCAATAGATGATCGAGGCCATTTAGTTATTGACTCAGCTGGTTGCCGCTCAGGCTCAACGGCAAAGTATGGGTCCCGGTGATAGAGCCACTAGTACAAGGGCTCGTGATTTCATGATTTTAAATCCCCCAGAATTTTATAGGTCGAAGCCGGATGAAGACCAGTAACGTTTTATAGATGAAATGTTGAGGACGTTGAGAATCATCCATGCCTCCAATACTGAATCTGTGGAGTTGGTATCTTATAGACTCCGGGATGTAACGGTCCTTTGGTACAATAATTGAATTTCTTCAAGAGGAGAGGATGCACCTTCCCCAGTTTGGCAAGAGTTCATGAAAGCTTTTATTTGTCATTATTTACCACCCGAGGTCCATCGGGCCTGAGCTGATAGATTCTTGAATCTTGAGCAAGGGAATATGAGTGCCCGAGAGTATATCCTTCACTTTAATTCATTGGCTAGATATGCTCTGACTATGGTGGCTGATATGGGAGATAGAGTGCACAGATTTGTGAGTGGCTTCGGGCCACATTTGTTCAAGGATTGTTTGACGGCTTTACTACAGGAGGGAATGGACATTTCCCGTATTCAGGCTCATGCCCAGAATTTAGAGGAGCAACAGCAGCCGCGCCGAGGTGAGTGTGATATTGATAGAGGACAGAGCAAGAGGGCCAGATCTGCCGGTGCTAGTAGTGAGTATAGCGGGGGTCAGCGGCAACAGTATTCTAGGTATTCGGGCCAGTCCGCGACTAGTGCACCTCCTCGGTTCGCGGGTAGGAGATTTGATCGCCCCATTTATTCTGGTCCGAGTCAGAGTTCGAGAGTCCCAGGTCCTCAGTTTGGAGGTGATCCTAGCCAGCGGAGACCACCGGTGTCGCGATATAGCCAGTTTGGTAGATAGCATTCAGGCCAGTGTCGCCGAGGTTCAGATGCTTGTTATGCCTATGGTCAGGTTGGGCATATGATGCATGATTGTCCATCCATGGGCGGTAGAGTTGGGGCTCAGCCCACAGGATCAGCAGCGGGTTCTTCCTCATCCGTGCGCCTGGTAGGGCAGACTTCCCAGATTCCAGCAGGCCGTGGTAGGGGCAGAGGGGGAACGTCCAGTTCAGGCGGCACCCAGCCCCGTATTTATACTTTAGCCGGACGTCAGGATCTTGAGTCCTCCTCGGCTGTGGTTATAGGTATACTATCCTTATTCTATCATGATGTTTATGCATTAGTTGATCTGGGCTCTACCTTGTCGTATATTACTCCGTATATTGTTGATCGCATTGGGGTGAAACCAGAGCCAATAAAGCCTTTCGAGGTATCTACTCTTGTTGGTGACCCGGTAGTAGCTAGGCAAGTGTATAAAATTATGTGATTATGGTATGTGATCGTCAAACTAAACTTGATTTGTGTGAGCTAGAAATGTTAGACTTTGATGTGATTATAGACATGGATTGGTTGGCCGCTTGTTATGCTAATGTTGATTGCAGAATGAAAATAGTTCGATTTCAATTCCCGAGAGAATTCGCGCTTGAATGGAAAGGTAATACAGCGTTTCCAATAGGTAGGTTTATTTCCTACCTTAAGGCAAGGAAGATGATAGCTAAAGGCTATATTTATCATTTAGTTTGAGTTCATGACACCGAAGAAAAGCCGCCAAATTTTTAATCTGTCCTGGTAGTAAACAAATTTTCTGATGTATTTTCGGATGAACTTCCAAGTCTTCCTCCGGAAAGAGAGATTGATTTTGCGATTGATGTGTTGCCGGACACCAAGCCTATATCTATTCCTCCTTACCGAATGGCTCCTGCAGAGTTGAAAGAGCTAAAGGTGCAATTGACGGATTTGCTTGAGAAAGGATTTATTAGGCCCAATTCATCTCCATGGGGAGCACCTGTCTTGTTCGTAAGAAAGAAAGATGGTTCTTTACGAATGTGCATCGATTATAGGCAGCTGAACAAGGCAACGATAAAGAATAAATATCCGCTTCCAAGAATCGACGATTTGTTTGACCAACTGCAGGGTGCCAAATGGTTTTTCAAAATTGATCTGAGATCGGGGTATCACCAAGTGAGAGTTAGAGAAGAAGCTATTCCCAAAATAGCTTTTAGAACTAGATATGGCCACTACGAATTTTGAGTTATGTCATTTGGGTTGACTAACGCTCCTGCGGTGTTTATGAATTTGATGAATAATGTATTCAGAAATTTCTTAGATTTGTTCGTGATCGTGTTCATTGATGATATTCTAGTATACTCTTGTACAGAAGCAGAGCATACAGACCATTTGAGTATTGTCCTTGGGATTCTTCGGACTCGTGAGTTATATGCTAAGTTTTTGAAATGTGAGTTTTGGCTTAATTTTGTGACTTTTTTGGGCCATATCATTTCAGCTGACGACATTCGAGTTGATACTCAGAAAATTGAGGCTGTGAAGACTTGGCCAAGGCCTACAATGCCTACAGAGGTCCGTAGCTTCTTGGGATTAGCAGGCTATTATAGAAGATTTGTGGAAGGATTTTCTTCTATTTCAGCACCATTAACGAAGCTAACTCAGAAATCAGCAAAATTTCAGTGGACCGATGCTTGTGAACGCAGTTTCCAGGAATTGAAGGATAAATTAACTTCAGCCCCAGTCCTGACACTTCCAAAAGGATCAGATGGATATGTTCTTTATTGTAATGCCTCCGGTGTCGGATTGCGCTGTGTGTTGATGCAACAAGGTAAAGTCATTGCCTATGCGTTCCGGCAGTTGCGGAAACATGAGAAGAATTATCCAACTTATGATCTCGAATTGGCTGCGGTTATTCATGCACTAAAGATGTGGAGACACTATTTGTATGGTGTCCATGTTGATATCTACACGGATCACAAAAGCCTCCAATATATTTTCAAGCAGAAGGAGTTAATTCTATGACAGAGGCGGTGGTTAGAATTATTAAAAGATTATGATGTGAGTATTTTATATCATCCTGGAAAGGCGAATATAGTAGCTGATTCACTTAGCTGCAAATCAATGGGAAGCCTATGTGAGGTCCCTCCGAAGAAGAAAGAATTAATCCGTGAGTTTCACCAGCTAGCTAGCCTCAGAGTTCGTCTAACTGATTCAGGCAATGCAAGAATTGGTATTCACAACCCAGCTGTTTCGTCCTTAGACATGGAGGTGCGAGAGCCCCAATATGAAGACCCCCAGTTGAGTCACCATAGAGATACATTTCCTGAAAAAGAGAAGTCACCCTTTGAAGTTTCTGCAGATGGAGTTCTTAGGTACCGAGACCGGCTATGTGTTCCAGATGTTGCAGGACTACGTCATTGGATTTTAGAAGAAGCTCATTACTCACGTTATTCCATTCACCCAGGAGCGACCAAGATGTATCACTATCTTAAGCTAATATATTAGTGGGATGGAATGAAGAGGGACATAGCAGAATTTGTAGCTCAATGTCCAAATTGCCAGCAAGTGAAAATTGAGCATCAAAAGCTAGGAGGATTATTGCAAGCGATGGAAATTCCAACTTGAAAATAGGAAGTAATTAACATAGATTTTATTAGAGGCTTGCCTCGTTCTCAGCGAAAATATGACTCCATATGGGTGATTGTTGACAGGCTCACGAAATCAGCTCATTTTCTTCCAGTCAGAACCACATATTCATCAGAAGATTAGGCAAGGTTGTATCTTAAGGTGATAGTGCAACTCCATGGTGTCCCGGTATCTATTATCACAGATAGAGGCGCATAATTTACAGCTAAATTCTGGAAGTCTTTCCAAGAAGGTTTGGGAACTCAAGTGAGGCTTAGCACACATTTCACCCTCAGACAGATGGACAAGATGAACACACCATTCAGACCCTGAAAGACATGTTACGGGCATGTGTACTAGATTTCGGAGGTAGCTGGGATGATCACTTGCCTCTTATTGAGTTTTCATATAACAACTGTTATCATTCTAGCATCCAGGTGGCCCCGTATGAAGCTCTATATGGAAGGAAGTGTAGATCGCCAATTGGGTAGCTTGAAGTAGGAGAGGTACAACTAATAGGTCAGAAGTTGATTCAACAAGCAGTGGAAAAGATCAAGGTTATCCGAGATCTATTGTTGACAGCCCAAAGTCGCCAAAAATCTTATGCAGACAATTGTCGGCGAGATATAGAATTCCAAGTTAATGATTGGATATTCCTGAAGGTGTCACCAATGAAGGGCGTGATGAGATTTGGTAAGAAGGGAAAATTAAGTCCTCGATACATTGGACCTTATAAGATTGTCCACAAGGTAGGCCAAGTAGCTTATGAGCTAGATTTACCACCAGAATTTGAATCTGTCCATCCAGTTTTTCATGTATCGATGCTCCGTAAGTGTGTTGGAGATCCTATTAGAATCGTACCTGTAAATGATGTTCAAGTTACGGAGAAGTTGGCTTATGAAGAGGTACGCATTTCTATTCTAGATAGGCAAGTATAGAAACTTAGAAATAAAGAGGTAGCCTCGGTTAAGGTCTTGTGGAGAAACAATAACCGAGAGGAAATGACTTGGGAAGTGGAATAAGACATGAAGTCCAAGTACCCGCAATTGTTTCCACGCCCGGAGGAGATTCAAGATGAGACGCCATTATCATAAGGTATGTAATGCTTCTTTTAATATTTTTATTCGTGTGTGGCCATGATTTTCTGGCCATTGTGTTGTAGCCCAATGCGGCAATGTTGTTATAGGTTGTTATGATAGGGTGGTAGCGCCATATTATAGGGGAAACTCTAGCGAAATTTCTGTAGAATTCCCGAGAACTGAACATTCGAGGACAAATATTTTTAAAAGCTGGAAGAGTATTACACCTCGAAAAATTTCATGTCGTCATATGGTAGATAGACTAACGAAGGGTGAGATGTATATGATGTCCCTACAAGTAAGAAAGGTTACTTGGCGATTCAAATTAAGATTCCAAAGACATTTGAGGCAAGAGAAGAAAGTTCGTTGAGGAAGGCAAGGTATAAGTCGTGTTTTGGAAGGGTTTTGCAAAGTACCGAGCTAATGTTGATTTAATAATGTCTTGAGGAAGGGTTATAACGCTCTTTAGATTGTTAATGAAGTATTAAACAAGTGCTAAGAAGGTTCCATAAGGATTGGATATCAAACGAAACGACGAGATCAAGTTCGGAAAAAGGGTGAGTTATACGACCCATTATACGGTCCGTATAACTGTATACAGTCCGTGTAGTGGTCCGTATAAGCGTCACAGTGAGGGGTGATCACTGGGAGTATTATACGGTCAATTATACGGACCATATAAAATTATACGTATCGTATAAAGTACCATATAATAGTTACAGAAAGGACGATTGGTGGTGCAATTTCACGGTCACTTATACGGTCCGTATAAACTTATACGGACCATATAAGTGTCCGTATAATCCATGACAGGTCAGATTTTTTCCCAAATATAAATAAGTGATCCAAGTTATTATTTTTCATTTCCCATCTTCCCCACTTCTCTCAAGAGCTCTAGAACATTCCATATATCATACCAACATAAATTCAAGGTGAATCCAAGATCAAACACTAATAATTTGTGGAAACAAGTGTAAGGATGCTAGCTAGGGCTAATGGAAGCTAGAAATTCCTTTGGAATTAAAGTTAGGGTTTTCTCCAAGTGAATTATTTTTATCCAAGGCTCATTCCTACTTAATCAAAGGTGAGTTTCATGTTTATTTCATGCTCTTAAGAGTATTGAGGAGTTGAATGACTTAGATTGGGGAAGAAAGAGGAATATGGAGCTCAAATGTGAAAATAATAGTATTCTTGAATAGTAGTTTGACATAAAGCATGATTCTTGATATGTTACGAGTGAAATCTTGTTGTGAAGGATATAAATGATGTTAAAGAAGTATTATATGAGAACGAATACGGTGATACACCATAGTTATGGTCATGAATCATTTTTGTAAGGGGTTGTGAGAATTGGATAATGTTGAACTGGAAGAAGTTATTGATTACGATATTATGAATGTTGTTATTGATGTTTGGGAGTTGTCATATCATATGAAGGAAGTGGTAGAAACAAAGGAAATGCTGCCCAATTTTCACTAGC
Source organism: Lycium ferocissimum (assembly GCF_029784015.1). Lineage (NCBI taxonomy): Eukaryota > Viridiplantae > Streptophyta > Magnoliopsida > Solanales > Solanaceae > Lycium > Lycium ferocissimum. Next base: position 51,734,968 of record NC_081349.1, on the reverse strand, counting down.
TTTTAGTCGCTTTACCTTAAGCATAAGTATGTTATCGATTATCTAATTTTAGTACGAATTCTCTTGAATGTAGAATTGTGAGTATCTGAGGGGAGCGCCTAGTCGCAAAGTTAGAGAGGTGAGAAGGTATGTAAGGCTAGTCCCTTCTTTTCTAAGGCATGACTTCCTTTATCTTTCCATGACTTTCTCATATTCCAGAAATTATAAGTCTATGATTATTAAGAGCTACTCATAAAGATAGTGATAAGAGACGTGTTATGAATGTGATAATGATGACGATAAACCTAAATCTAGAGACCCTAAAGCTCATGACGTGATATTCTTATGAAGCTACTGATCCTTATATGATTCCTTGATGTTGTTCATTGTTGTTAGACTCACCTTATGACGCTAATTCCTTCAAGGTGAGACATGATGATTATGACTACTCCATAATGGAATTGGGGGTTCTCGACCTTACGTCACCCTAATAGAATTGTAGCTTTACTTGAGTTCTAATGCATGCTTTATGGTAAGTATATAATGATGAGATTACACCGCACCTACATGGCCGGGCAGACACCACTAAGGCGGGCGGTATATACACCATGTCTAGATGGCATAGGCAGACACCACTATTGGGCGGCATGAGATGTTTACCCCGGACGCGGGAGGCCTTGATAGGGGATAATGATGATCACACCGCACCTATATATTTGGGCAGTTACATGCATATGTTTACATGATATGATGTTGTTTATTATATGAGCTAGCATCCATGACACCACCGTAAGAGGCAATTAGTTACAGGTTACCCTTATATCTATTATTCTTGCATCTCTTGATCATGTTATTGTGTATGCCTTACATACTCAGTACATTGTTCGTACTGATGTCCATTTTTTTCTATAGACACTGTGTTCATGCCCACGGAGTGAACGGGGAGGCGCCTCGATTCTTAGGAGCTATTCGACAGATTCACAGGAGCACTCCATTATTCCGGAGGTGCCATTTGTTAATACGTTCTTTTGTGTACATATTAGGGCACGACGGGGTCCTGTCCCTTCCGTATGTCTCAGTACTCTAGTAGAGGCTCATAGATATGTATGCGTGGGTAGTAGTGGTCTCATGAATACGTTAGAGTATACTTTTGTATATATTTTTTGCAGCCGTGAGGGCTTATGTATATTTATGTATTGCCTTGGAGATTATATGTGTTTGTTTGTGGGTATGATGATTAGCATAATGAGTGGTGCTCGACAATCAGCTCCGGGTACCCATCATGGCCCCCTTGTCGGGTCGTGACATATATCAACCCGAATAGCTGCAACATCATCAACTTGAAAAACCCCAGCAACTTTCTGTGGTAACCCCTGACTAGTTTCGTGATACCCATGATGCCCCTCGGACATCATCTCAAGGAGAGCTTCCATCTCTTCATATGTTTTGTTTAAGATCTGCCCTTGAGCTGAAGCATTCAACAAGGCCGTTGATTCATGGTTAAGACCTTCTACAAAATAGTATTCAATGATCTCCTTTGGCTGCATGTGATGTGGGAAATCTCTCAAATAGCTTTTATACCTTTCCCAAGCGTGTGGAAGAGATTCAGAATCTTTTACGAGTGAAATTAGCAATTCTTCCTCAGCTCCTTTGTTTTCTTGGGTGAGAAAAATCTGTTGATAAACTTATTCGATAATACCTCCCAAGAAGTGATAGGACCTGCGGGCAGATTCGTTAACCATTCCCTCGCTTCGCCAATCAATGAGAACGGAAATAAGAACAGCTTCACATAATCATCAGGAATATCTCTGTATTGGAAATTCTCGCTCAACTCGACGAACTGCACCAAGTGCTTATGCGGGTCTTCACAAGACTCACCCATATATTGGCACGTATGCTGCACCAGCCCACTGTTCCTTCATTCATCTCAAAATTTTCAGTAATGTAAGGCCTAACGATAGCCTTAGCAATAGTTGCCAGACTAGGCCTAGCATAAATGGACAAAAGAATCCATTGTTCTTGTAACCACACAGCTGCTCTTGCACCCTATTCATCCCCATTTTTATTTCTATCCCTTTTCGCCTATTCAAGAGCAAGCCTGGCTACTTCGCCAGCCATTTTTCTCTGTCAGTGTAAAGTTCTTTGGATTTCGGGATCAAGATCAACTAATGATTTTTTTGAATTTCTACTGCTTGGCATAAACTAGAGAAACCGGAAGTGACACAAGTAGAACAAAGAAAAAATTAAAGACTTGAATAGAAAAACAAACTCAAATTACAAAAACAGTAAATTTTTCTAAGTCCCCGGTAACGGCGCCAAAAACATGTTGCTTCCAAATGGACACACAAGTATACGTGGTCGTAAAAGTAATATAGGACTTTTAAGTCCAAATATCGATCGCATTGAGACTTAGATTCTACTATTAAACTAATTCAAATTCGAATAAAACTATTCAAGAAGGTGAAAATCAAGGTGTTTGTTGTAACTAAACTAAATTTGAAAGGTAAACAATTTGTGATGGGTGTTTTTGTGAGATCGGGAGTATTTTGACAAAGACTACAAGATTTATCAGATGAGAGAAAGTTCCAGGGTCATGGCTTTTGACAATCCAGTTAATCTTCTGACAATTCTACCTATCTTATTTTCTGGGTTATTAGATGACAGGTTAATTGTAACTTTATGATATTCTCTCGAACTACTCACAAGCCCTCGTAGATGTTACTATGAGCCCGTTTGGATTGGCTTATAAGTTGCTTATAAGCTTGTTTTCAGCTTTTTTGAGTGTTTGGTGCTGGCTTAAAGTCATTTTGTGCATAAAATAAGCCCAAAAAAATAATTGGACCCGTTTGGCTTAGCTTATTTAAAGCAGCTTATAAGTTGAAAACAACTTATAAGCCAAAAAAAAAATAAGTTAGCCTACCCCAACTTATTTTTTTTGGCTTATAAGCTGTTTCCAGCTTATAAGCTGCTTATTTTAAGCCCATCCAAACACGCTCTATAACGCATATATCTCTATGGTCATCAGAGGTAACAAGAACGCATTTAATTCTCCGTATTCAACTAAGTAAGGCTAAAGGGTATATCTCTATCCTCAGTAGCGAAATGACAAATCAAACAAACTCTATTTATTCTTATTATGTACGTGAATTCCCTTTCTCACGTCCAATTCACGCACCACAGATAGTGTCTAACTATTGGCCAGATAATCAAATAATTAAGATCAAGAATAAATAAGCAACCCAAAATATGGAAATTCAATAGATAGAAATTTTCGCCAAACCAACTATCATGTCTTTCGCCACAACCCTAGAATTAAGGAGTTTAGATATTCATGATTCTCAATGAACTATGAGAATTCATGGAGAAATTAGGGTTGAAAAAGATGAAAATAAAATAAAAAATAGACAAAAAGTAATATGATGGCTTACAAGTCTTGGAATAATCCCCGCACGTCATTAAAAATGAACATAACATCTATTTATAGTCTAGGGTTGTTAACCAAATAAAAGGGTCCCAATCCTAATTAAAATCGGACAAAATTGGGCATTCCCGCATTGGCCACGCGTCGCGGGTCCAACGCGGGGTCTTTAGTGATTTTGGAACTTGAATTGTTGTGAACCCGCGACGCGGGCATGACATGGACGTGGCAGATTCTATAGCTTTTTATTTTCGTCATGGACCCGCGACATAGGCTTGATACCTGAGTGTCATTCTGTGTTGCGTCCGCAACGCGGGTTTGGGACATTTGCTTTCAATTCTTCCAGAAATTCTCCTAAGTGTGGCAAGCTCCTCTTATTCACTCGTGCACACAAAATCTCCTCCAGAATCAACGAAAATGGCTCGATTTCCTATTGTTTGTCCTCGTCGTACCTAAACACATGAAATATAGCGACATAAGCTCAAATACGATGATTTCATGATAGATTAAGCGATAAAAGTCATAAGAATAGAATGCAAAATGACACGAAACATAGATATTTGTGCCAAATATCAAAAGGCCAAAGGTGTGATAGCTTCCCATTCTTCATTATTCTCGAACTCCTTCTGATATAGATTATACCCGGTGACATCCCCGAACCTCCGGTACTGATCCCTAAAGGCTACAGTGGGTCCTTGTGCCCAGGGCGCCTCAGTTAAGGCAAGAAACTTCATGATTTGGCTGATGGTGGGCCTTTGTGGGAATAATAGGTTGTGATCTTGCATGTGTCGTCCTTACATAGGTTCCATTGCTGTCTATGGCATATCTAATTTCCTCTAGGGTCTGAGTCATCTCGATATTACCAAAACGGAACAAAATTTCCTTGTCATCCCAATAACCGGCTAATACCTCTATTAGTTCCAGGTGGCCCTTCATTATCATGATAGAGGGTAGATGACCTAGAGTGCAGCTAATTGTCCTTCGATGAGCATCACCTAACCATTCCCACTAAGCTCTAAATAAGTCTGGAGCCTTAGTAACTAGGTCAAAATGGATTCTACGTTCCATCTACAAAACAAAACACGGTTAAGATTTCCCCCTTCCCCATAGGGTCAATGGTTCATCACATCGCACAAGCATGCTTCCACATAGCACATAAATCAAATGCGATATTTTTTGGGTCACATACCGTCCAAACACAAGGTAGTCTCTTTTAATGAGACTTAGGTAGGTCTGAGATACCCAAGGCTCGTCTAAGTATGAATGCTCTAGTTCAGTAGGGATTTGACTCAGCTCTATCCTAGTTTTCACTAGAGTGGGCTTTTCACAAAAGATCGAGAACTCGAGCGAACAACTGGGGCTGAACCGTTAGGGCTGTTGGACCCCGCCTCATAATGGTTCCAAAATAAATATTTTGGTTTTATATTGAAGGAATGACCGCGTGCTCAGCAAAGTCGCCTTTGAAACAAACTGTAAATAAATGTCAGGAGTGGTGGAGTTATGATATGCATGCAATGATAGTTAATAGTTGCGGGAAAGTAAACACATAAATAGTTAAAGAAAATATACTCATATTATATTGGAAACCTTATGGTTAAAACCTTTAAGTCCCTAGCAGAGTCGTCATCTGTTACGATTCACATTTCGCGGGCAGGGTTAGCGTTCGGATGCTACTTCGAACTTGTTGGTGCTCTTTCGGATTTTGTTTTAAAAGAGTCGCCACCTAATTTTTAGGAAATTACGAAAACCAGTGGTGAAGGATCTATTCATATACAGTTAAAAAGCCTTCGTAATCCAAAGTTCTAGGTAAGGGTTCTGGTGATCCCCTAGGGAAGATGTTAGGCACCCTAGTATTAAGGATCCGTACTATACGGTTGACCTTCGAATTCCAATGTATGAGTATTTGCATAAACTGTTTATTTAGTGTTTATTCCCGCATTTATAAAATCTGCCATTTTCTTGCATATCATTTGTTTAAAAAAAAGATTTGAATATATTCCTTTTATTTATAGGGTAGTTTTGGTTTGGATTTAAAATATCCGGATAAGAGTAGTTTCCTTTTATATATAAGGATAATGTATTTTATAAGTAAAAGTGTAAAAACCATCTAGTTTTTAATATATAAGTTTGTGCATACTTTTTATAATCATACATTTCATTCGGGTCAATCCGGATAATACATTTGGATTTTTTTATCCTAGAAACTCCGTATTTACACATATTTCCATTTATTAAATGGTTTTGACTCAAAATAATATGTTCATTATTATTGATGTGTAGACATATACGTATAACTGATTTTTAGATTTGGGTTCTAAAACTCGAAAATACAACTTTATTTTAACGAAGGACATATTAGTGTGGGCTTGGCCCAAATCTACATTTTTTCTCTAGTTCTTTTTTGAAGCTAAACCGAGGGCTGGTCCAAAAAATTCTTTTTTTTTTTTAAGGACTTGGCCCAGAAATCACCTATTTTTATTCTTCCAAAAAAAGGATCTCTGTTTTTATTACTGGTTTGGCCCAAATTACTTGGCTCGATTTTGGTTTTTAGTCCAAAACTACAAATTGCATTCCTTCATTTTAAACTTGATCTGGTTTCAAGGGAAATAACACCCTGTGTCCTTAAAATCCCTTATCTTTCACAAATGTGTTTTTATAAATTGTCCCTTTGATTTTAAGAAAATCGTTATGTTAAGCTCGGTTTTTATTCTAAAAATTGTTTCGGGGGGGGGGGGGGACTTAAGGTCAAAAAAACGGTGTAGGCACCGTTGTCCTAAGACGACTAGTTCATAATCATAAAGATTCCAATAATGTAAGAGTTTTACAAATATTATAAATACAAGTAAATTGAACAAATAAAAGAGAATAACAGAAATAATATAAAGAAAGAAGGGGAGGCTAGCGGTGACCAAGCCCTTAGTTTGGCCATTTTCAGCCATGGCTAGGCCTTCTGCGTGTTTTTATAATATTAGCTTCTCTTTCTTTAGTCGGACTCGACAATACTTGAAAAGAATCTTTTGGCCCAATAGGATGGCTGGACCTCGGCCCGAATGGCCATGTAGTTAAAGGAGAAAGGAAACAAAGACCCCAGTTAGTTTATATTTTCTACACTTATCACATATATAATTGTGTGTGTATATATATATATATATATATATATATATATATCAAATTCATTTGTAAATCATGTAGTAGCATATGCGCATCTATGCTTCTAGACTTTATTGGTGAGGATTTAGGCAGTAAGAGGGGAAAGTTTTCACCATCCGTATTCTTGATGCCACACAAGATCCAAGAGGTTTCATGAACCTCTGACGTGGCAGGGCACCCAGGGAAGGTTTAAGACCAAGCCCCAAAACTACTTTAATCTCCCAACCATATAGCCATAGATGGCACAAATTTGCATATCCATACATGGGCTCAAAATGGATAGAAATAGTCTAATGCACACAGTTAGAGTATGGCCAAAAGTTATCAGAAACAAAAAAAGAATGGTGTGGGCAAAGATGAATTGACATAAGCAGATGTAATGTGTAAGTAAACAAAAACTAACAACTAAGTATGACTTGGACAAGGATGAAGTGGCATATATACATACAATGCAATCAAAACAAGACTGAACCATGTAGGCATAGCATAGACAGGTTCATAGGTGTAGTATAATCAAAGCGTAAATTGAACCAAGCAGCCATAGTATGAACAAAACAAACCAAAGGCACATAGATATAGAATGATCAAAAGTAGACCGCAGGATATAGACATGGGATAACCAAGAGCAGGATCAAACACATGGACATGAGATGAGCAAGAAGCACACTTCAGTACTGATATGATGTAGACAAAGGTAAATTATATACTCATAGACATGGTACAGATAATGGCAAGTTAAAACATATAGATACAACATAAGCAGGGGCTAACTATAAGTTTGAGTCTCATAGGAATGATGCATAGCTATCAATGCAATGGCCTAATCAAAGAACGGTGTTCATGAATCATACATTAGTCAATGCAAATTCACATGTGAATTAAATCAGGGTATTCCTCAAATTTGGGTGGCCTTTATACAGCATGCAAATGATATGCCAAGAGGCACCTTTTATGATTTCAATAGCCTTACATGAGTAGGATATGAGCAGATAGGGTCAAGTTCCTCTAGCTTAAGCAATCATACACAGAGTAGGTAATGCATAGGACAGATCACTGAGTTCTAATTATTGTGACACAAGCAGAAATATAAAGCAAACAACCCTAAGGTGCAATGAAAACACAAGTAGGGATAATAATACAAATATACTTGTATGCATGAGAATAGCACATAAATGATTTCTTCATTTAAAACTTAATCAGAGGGATCATAACATGTGGAACTATGCAGGATTCATGCAAGTCAGGTACCAGATGAAGCAAGTAAAGAGAAGGGACAGTTCAAGAGTTTCAAGTACCATCAAGGTGTTAAAGGGCAGGCAATTACAAGGAATACTGATAACTCAAGTAACCTCCGTGATTTTATCTTTGTTTAAGACAGATATTAGGAATTCAAAATTTTAAAAGCTTCTATTAGATTTACCTCCCCTTTAATCAAATGATGGGATTTTAAAAGATAATGGTGTGTTTATGTGGTAAAAAAATACCTTTACATGTCCACAGAAGAGCCATGGCACCTTTTATATGGAGGACAAGTGTTATAAATCAATCAGGGCCTGATTCCCCTTGGTCCTCACCCAAAATACCTTTTGAAAGATTCATATGTGTGCTAGTGGGGTTCTCAGTATGCCTCATAAATTCCCATGGTTATACAAAATCATACCATTTAATCATTATCCATTGAATACTTAACAGGACTAAGTAGGACTTACAGTCAACTCTTAGCCAGTCTCTTAACTTTGAACTCTCATTTTATCCATAGAAGGAGAAATTCAGACAATCATGCAAGATACTCTTCAAGATTTTAGCTTAGACCAAGTATATACACCCAATCTTATTCTTGTTTCACTACAACCAAGATAAAAGTTAGACCTCAGCTGCTATAGGCAAGTTCCTAACACATCAGGCTACCCAGATAAAAGAAATGCAGGGAAAACGAAGATCATGTACTCACAAAAACACTCATTTTGAAGATTAGAGTGATTAATGCAGAAACCACTGATGCATCTGAGTGTTCTCTTATTGATGTTGACAATATACTAGCATGCTTAGACTTTTTGCAAATGATAGAGGTGCACATTTAGTTTTAAACCAAACTCTACATCATTAAGACATGCAAGAAACAACTGCATACTTTACAAGCTCAGAGATTTATTAAATCTTCTCAAAATTCAAACCATGCCTTTTATCAGTAATTACATAATATTCCTATGTATTAAAAGTTACAACATGCTCTTTCTTATTTGATTAGTTTACACCAATGTCACACTGTGATCCATACTCCATTATCAAATTGGCAAACTTTGCCATTGCATACTTCTGCAGTCTTAAGAAGGGATATGAATCTATAGTACAAGGCAAAAACCGCAATATGCACAGTGCTATGTCGTTTAAAGAAAAGGCACTAAGACAACCGATGCAACTCACACACAAGATCCCTCTTTATGCACAGTTAGAACAAACTTCAGTTAATAAAATAAGACTTAAACTAACAGTGTTACCATGGCATGAGAAATGGATAATATGTCCAAATATGCATCAAAGACTGTCAAAACTACACTCTCTCTTTGTTACACCTCAGAAAATTTTACATTGATGCATAGTGAATAAACTAACGAAGAGCATGAAGTGTACAGTATTTCAATGACTAAGAAATGACATTTGATGACCCTAATTAAGATTTCAAAGATACTCGAGGTAAGGAAAGAAAGTTTGCCAAGAGAAGGCAAGGCATACGATATGTATCGGGAAGGATTTACGAGTAACAAGTTAATGATGATTTAATGATGCTTTGGAGAAGAGTTATAACATCCCTTAGATTGTTAATAAGGTGATAAATAAGTGTCAAGAAGGTTCCATAAGGATTGAAGATCAAACGAGTCAACGAGAATGAGTTCGGAAGAACTGGGCATTATACGACCCAACATACGGGCCGTATAAATTATACTGGCCGTAAGTTTGGCCGTTAATCAGCCCAGATGGCCAGTCTCGATGGACCAAAAGTACGACGAAACAAACGGTCAGTATAATTTATACGGACTGTATGTTGGTCCGTGAAATCCAAGCGGGACTGAATTGTGTATTATTAATAAGGGACCAAGTTCATTTCATTTTATTTCCTCTTCACAACCCTTCTCTCTAGAACTCACTAGAATACTTCTCCCACAAGAATTCAAGAGATATTAATGATCAACTTCGTCAAACCAAGTGAATCAAGTGTAAGAAACTCATTAAAGTTCATCCAAGACAAGAAATCCAAGTGGAGGTGGAACTAGGATTTTTTTCAAGTGAAGTGGTTCCACCCAAGGTTCATTACTACACCATCTAAGGTAAGTTTTATGGTATTCCCCTGTTGTTTAAGGTATTGAGAAGATTAAACACTTGGATTGTAGAAGGATATAGAAAATGGGTCATGAATGTGGGAATAGTGTCATTTTTTAGTAATAGCTTGGATTGAGTCATGATTCTTGATATGTTGTGATTATGGTTACGTTATAAATGTTGTTAAGAACATGGGATAGACATTGTATATGAATGAACGTAATAGTGTGCTATGACCATGGAAATGGATGATTTGAAGTGAATGGAGGAATATGGATAATGTAGGTGAATAGACTATTGTTATGATGTTGTGAATGTTATTATATATGTTTGGGATTTGATATATGGTATGGAGAAGGTCGTTTAAATAAAGGAGATGCTGCCCAATTTTCTCTAGCTTTAGTCATGTATGCAAAGCTATAAATTTCTAATGATAGTATAACTCTAATGAAGGTAGAAACGTGAGCATTGAAGGAGAACGTGCAAGTGAAAGAATAGTTGAACGGAAAGATATGTAAGGCTAACTCCTATTTCATAAGGCATGGTTCCTTGGTCAAATATCTATTCTTCTATGAGCCTATGATGTCCTCCAAAGGATATTATCTCTAAAAGCTACTAAGCTCATGATCCTCGATATGTTACGATTGTACTAAATTCCTTATATGACGAGTAATCCTCTAGGGATAGACATAATGAACGATGATAGTAATGATGCTAAAGATGCTTATGAGCCTTTATGTATATGTGCCTATGTATGGCTACTATGAAACCCCGGGCTTATATCTTATATTTTTGCATCTCTTTATCATGTTATTGTGTATGCCTTACATACTCAGTACATTGTTCGTACTGATGTCCATTTTTTTCTATGGACGCTGTGTTCATGCCCACAGGTAGACAGGGAGGCGGCCCAGATTCTTAGGAGCTATTCGGCAGATTCACAGGAGCACTCCACTATTCCGGAGGTGCCATTTGTTGATACATTCTTTTGTGTACATATTTGGGCACGACGGGGTCCTGTCCCGTCCGTATGTCTCAGTACTCTAGTAGAGGCTCATAGATATGTATGCGTGGGTAGTAGTAGTCTCATAAATACGTCAGAGTATACTTTTGAATATCTTTTTTGCAGCCGTGAGGGCTTATGTATATTTATGTACTGCCTTGGATATTATATGTGTTCGTTTGTGGGTATGATGATTAGCATAATGAGTGGTGCTCGGCAATCAACTCCGGGTACCCATCATGGCCCCCTTATCGGGTCGTGACATATATCAACCCGAATAGCTGCAACACCATCAACTTGAAAAACCCCAGAAACTTTCTGTGGTAACCCCTGACTAGTTTCGTGATACTCATAAATGCCCCTCGGACATCATCTCAAGGAGAGCTTCCATCTCTTCATATGTTTTGTTTAAGATTTGCCCTTGAGCTGAAGCATTCAACAAGGCCGTTGATTCATGGTTAAGACCTTCTACAAAATAGTATTCAATGATCTCCTTTGGCTGCATGTGATGTGGGAAATCTCTCAAATAGATTTTATACCTTTCCCAAGCGTGTGGAAGAGATTCAGAATCTTTCTGAGTGAAATTAGCAATTCTTCCTCGCAGCTCCTTTGTTTTCTTGGGTGAGAAAAATCTGTTGATAAACTTATTCGATAATACCTCCCAAGAAGTGATAGAACCTGCGGGCAAATTCGTTAACCATTCCCTCGCTTCGCCAATCAATGAGAACGGAAATAAGGACAGCTTTACATAATCATCAGGAATACCTCTATATTGGAAATTCTCGCTCAACTCGACGAACTGCACCAAGTGCTTATGCGGGTCTTCACAAGACTTACCCATATATTGGCACGTATGCTGCACCAGCCCACTGTTCTTTCTTTCAGCTCAAAATTTTCAGTAATGTAAGGCCTAACGATATCCTTAGCAATAGTTGCCAGACTAGGCCTAGCATAACTGGACAAAAGAATCCACTGTTCTTGTGACCACACAGCAGCTCTTGCACCCTGTTCATCCCCGTTTTTATTTCTATCCCTTTCTGCCTGTTCAAGAGCAAGCCTGGCTACTTCGTCAGCCATTTTTCTATGTATGTGTAAAGTTCTTTGGATTTCGGGATCAAGATCAACTAATGATTTTTCTGAACTTCTAGTGCTTGGCATAAACTAGAGAAACTGGAAGTGACACAAGTAGAACAAAGAAAAAATTAAAGCCTTGAATAGAAAAACAAACTCAAATTAGAAAAACAGTAAATTTTTCTAAGTCCCCGGTAACGGCGCCAAAAACATGTTGCTTCCAAACGGACACGCAAGTATACGTGGTCTACAAGTAATATAGGACTTTTAAGTCCAGATATCGATCGCACTGAGACTTAGATTCTACTATTAAACTAATTCAAATTCGAATAAAACTATTCAAGAAGGTGAAAATCAAGGTGTTTGTTGTAACTAAACTAAATTTGAAAGTTAAACAATTTGTGATGGGTGTTTTTGTGACTGGGAGTATTTTGACAAAGACTACAAGATTTATCAGATGAGAGAAAGTTCCAGGGTCATAGCTTTTGACAATCCAGTTGATCTTCTGACAATTCTACCTATCTTATTTTCTGGGTTATTAGATGACAGGTTAATTGTAACTTTATGATATTCTCTCGAACTACTCACAAGCCTGTAGATGTTACTATGAGCCCGTTTGGATTGGCTTATAAGTTGCTTATAAGCTGTTTTTAGCTTTTTGAGTGTTTGGCTGGCCAGCTTAAAGTCATTTTGTGCATAAAATAAGCCCAAAAAAATAATTGGACCCATTTGGCTTAGCTTATCTAAAGCGACTTATAAGGCGCCGAAAACAGCTTATAAGCCAAAAAAAAAAAAAAATATAAGTTAGCCTACCCCAACTTTTTTTTTTTTGTCTTATAAGTCATTTCCGGCTTATAAGTCGCTTATTTTAAGCCCATCCAAATAGGCTCTATAATGCATATATCTCTATGATCATCGGAGGCAACAAGAACGCATTTAATTCTCCGTATTCAACTAAGTAGGGCTAAAGGGTATATCTCTATCCTCAGTAGCGAAATGATAAATCAAACAAACTCTATTTATTCTTATTATGTACGTGAATTCCCTTTCTCAAGTCCAATTCACGCACCACGGATAGTATTTAACTATTGGCCGGATAATCAAATAATTAAGATCAAGAATAAATAAGCAATCCAAAATATGAAAATTCAATAGATAGAAATTTTCGCCAAATCAACTATCATGTCTTTCGCCACAACCCTAGAATTAAGGAGTTTAGATACTAATGATTCTCAATGAACCATAATAATCCATGGAGAAAATAGTATTTTTAATCTTCTAGAAAAAAGGATCTTTGTTTTTATTACTGGTTTGGCCCAAATTACTTGGCTCGATTTTAGTTTTTAGTCCAAAACTACAAATTGCATTCCTTGATTTTAAACTTGATCTGGTTTCAAGGGAAACAACACCCTGTGTCCTTAAAATCCCTTATCTTTCACAAATGTTTTTTTTATAAATTGTCCGTTTGATTTTAAGAAAATCGTTATGTTAAGCTCGGTTTTCTTTCTAAAAATTGTTTCCGGGGGGACTTAAGGTCAACTAAACGGTGTAGGCACCGTTGTCCTAAGACGACTAGTTCATAATCATAAAGATTCCAATAATGTAAGAGTTTTACAAATATTATAAATACAAGTTAATTTTGAACAAATAAAAGAGAATAACATAAATAATATAAAGAAAGAAGGGGAGGCTAGCGGCGTACCAAGCCCTTAGTTTGGCCATTTTCAGCCATGGCTAGGCCTTCTGCGTGTTTTTATAATATTAGCTTCTCTTTCTTTAGTCGGACTCGACAATACTTGAAAAGAATCTTTGGGCCCAATAGGATGGCTGGACCTCGGCCCGAATGGCCATGTAGTGAAAGGAGAAAGGAAACAAAGACCCCAGTTAGTTTATATTTTCTACACTTATCACACACACACACACACACACACACACACACACACACACACATATATATATATATATATATCAAATTCATTTGTAAATCATGTAGTAGCATATGCGCAGCTATGCTTCTAGACTTTATTGATGAGGATTTAGGCAGTAAGAGGGGAAAGTTGTCACCATCCGTATTCTTGATGCCACACAAGATCCAACAGGTTTCATGAACCTCCAGCGTGGCAGGGCACCCAGGGAAGGTTTAAGACCAAGCCCCAAAACTACTTTAATCTCCCAACCATATAGCCATAGATGGCACAAATTTGCATATCCATACATGGGCTCAAAATGGATAGAAATAGTCTAATGCACACAGTTTGAGTATTGCCAAAAGTTATCAGAAACAAACAAAGAATGGTGTGGGCAAAGATGAATTGACATAACCAGATGTAATGTGTAAGTAAACAAAAACTGACAACTAAGTATGACTTGGACAAGGATAAAGTGGCATATATAGATACAATGCAATCAAAACAAGACTGAACCAAGTAGGCATAGCATTGACAGGTTCATAGGTGTAGTATAATCAAAGCAGAATTGAACCAAGCAGACATAGTATGAACAAAACAAACCAAAGGCACATAGACATAGAATGATCAAAAGTAGACCGCAGGATATAGACATGGGATAACCAAGAGCAGGATCAAACACATGGACATGAGATGAGCAAGAAGCACACTTCAGTACTGATATGATGTAGACAAAGGTAAATTATATACTCATAGACATGGTACAGATAATGGCAAGTTAAAACATATAGATACAACATAAGCGGGGCTAACTATAAGTTTGAGTCTCATAGAATGATGCAAAGCTATCAATGCAATGGCCTAATCAAAGAACAGTGTTCATGAATCATACATTAGTCAATGCAAATTCACATGTGAATTAAATCAGGGTATTCCTCAAATTTGGGTGGCCTTTATACAGCATGCAAATGATATGCAAAGAGGCACCTTTTATGATTTCAATAGCCTTACATGAGTAGGATATGAGCAGATAGGGTCAAGTTCCTCTAGCTTAAGCAATCATACACGAGTAGGTAATACATAGGACGGACTCGTATTACTCACGTATTCTCTTTGGATACTTAAATCAAATGAAAGTAAAATACATAGTAAAATTTGCAAAATCTTTTTGTCGTTTTTCAAACTAAACACGATCGTAAGCGTAAGGACCCCGTAACATAATGTATGATAAAACACATCGGCTAGTGGGGCCGTTTTCAAAACTCGTCACTCTAGACTCACGACTCGTCCGCAAAGTCTCTAACTTTATTCCGTATGCCGTAGCGTATATACTCGACTCGGCAACACTCCGGAATGAAGTGGAGCTCGCCAATCCGCCGGAACGTCTCCCCGTAATGGCTTCTACTCATCCGGTGTACCGCGCGGCATGAAACGCGCGCCCACAAAAGGGGCGTCGGTACGAGCAATGTACCGAGTATGTAAGGCATGGATGGTAACATAGAAAGAAACGTAATCATGTGCAACAACGGTATGGAGATGTAGAGCATATCATGTAAGAGAGAGTATCCTGTACATATGAGACATATCATGTGTCAGGGAGTAAGCTGTACATATGGATCATATCATGTAAAACTGTAACCTGTACATATGGAACATATCGTATGAAGCTGTAACCTGTGAGTATGAGTGCCTCTTAAGGCGGAATCATGCATGCTTAATGCGCGGAACGTGCGGCCGATCCATATACTATGCTTTGCGGAACGTGCAGCCCGATCAATTTGTACATACATGTACGTATTCTTTCTTTGAAAACATCTCATTTTCATATATAAAGAAAATAGAACATACCATATTGCCGAGGCGTCGGCTCCGATCCATTTAACCACTTATCCCGCGTCCGGCATCCCGCGTCCGGACGATATCATATCGTTCTCCAACCGATCGGTGGCGCGCGCCTATAGCGCCTGCCCTTTTCCCCATCTTCCCCATATACATATACATATATCATGTGCATATATCATGTAAGCATGCAAGAGAGCCCAAAGAAAAGTCATGTATCCGTCGGAGTGACGTAAGGTCGGTAACCTCCGATTATACTATGGAATAACCCGGATCGTCATGTCTCACCTTGGAGGAACGATTATTTAAGGTGAGACTATCAACGAAGGGCAACATTAAGAGAACATAGAACATGTCATGTCAGATCATGCACTTTGGAACCTTTAAAATAGTCATTATTCGAAAATAGCTTAACATTTTCATATCGTCGTATCCATGGTAAGAACATATCCTTGACATATTCATCATAGACATCTTCTTATATCTAGCATCATCCTTGTCGTCATAAAATCATAGTCGTCGTTTTAGTCATGAAAACTATCAAAACGTAAAACTTAGACTTTGGAGAAAATGAATATTTTTGAAAACATTTATAACTTTTAAGAAGAAATCATGTTTGAAATCATAAATTCTAACTTTTGAAAATAAGGTCGTTATGGGAGCATTTATAATATTTCATTATGTGATTCATGCCGTAGAAAGAAAAGGGATTAGCCTTAACATACCGCGCCGCGCCTTACTAGCCACGCTATCCATCCAAACTTGTTAGTCTACATTCAAGAGAGTTGACATAATCATTAGACTCATCCCCATATACTTATCTCAATCTTCAAACAAATTCATTTATATCCTGCCGAAATTTCGGCGGATCTCCTCTCAGAATACACCATCCCCGAGATCTTATATACCAAATCATCAACAACAAACCCGAGAATGGAACTCGGCCAAAGCAATAACAATGCTAGCAATTATTCTAGCAACACTTCAAGATTCAATTCAATTCCCAATTAATACATACTTCCACCCGAAATCTCACAACACCACCAAAGTCAACAACGCATTACTTCCTTCCAAATTTATGAGTTATATCCAATCCATATCAACAACCATACATTAACAACATTACAATGCAAGAATTTAAGCTAACAACATCTTCAACATTCCGATAATGGTTATAACTTCACTTATCATTATGAAATTCACAATTCAACAACTAAAATATTAAATAAAGTCAATTCACTACCCGAATCCTTCCAATTTCAATGGAAACAACAACAATACATTTCTTTCTTCCAAATTCATAAACTATACCAACAACAATTCCAACAATACCAACATTAACCATAATATTTCCAACTTCAAAATACTTCATAAACATTCCATATGGTGTTTGTCCCATATTTCCATCACAGAACCATTTTATAACGATTTTACAGGCTCCTTCTCCGTAAATAAACCAATATTAACACAAATAGAAAGAGATTCATACCTTTCCCTCGATAATAATGCTATATATTTACTCCTCCACCTTGAACTTAAGCCACAAAGCCTCAATACGCAGCTTTTGAAGTCGCAACTATACGCCGTCCGGACCGGAATTTGGGAATTATACCTGGTTTCGGGCTAAAAGTTGGTGGTGGAAGGTTGGGGAATTTTCTAGAATATTTGGAATATTTTTTGGTCTGATTTTTTTGGCTGAAAATGAGGGGTTAAGCCCCTTTATATAGCTGCTCCGAAGTCACTGTAGCAGTCGTAGCGCCGACTTATCGTAGCAATCCTCGTTCATCCGCGGAAATTATTTCGAGACCTAAAACTTTTATACACCGATCTCTTTATTTGCATACCCGGATATGTCCAAAACTCCATACATCCGTATAACTTATTCAACATCCCAAACTTTTCCTTATTCCAAATTTACCCTTAACACTCCATACCAATGAAAAGATGAATATGCAACTTGTGCATTAAAACAAAAACAAAATCGGAAATTAAAAGTCTTATCCACAACTTGTCGCAATCCAACTTAAAATATTCCAACGTACAAAATACGGGATATAACATCCTTCCCCCTTTAGAACATTCGTCCTCGAATGTTCAACTAGCCTTACGGGGTCTCATAAGCACCTCGGGGGAGCTCCCTTTTCATAGCTATCGCCATCCCTTATACTATCTCTTAAGCTTCCCAATACCATTCTCTTGTCATACTCTTTCTCTTCATACACATCCATTTTCTGGCGTCGTATTATTCAAAGTCTGTGCAAACTTTTCACACTACCTTAAACATTATCCGGACTTTTATCCACTTATTGTCGGTTTTCCCGACCTTACTAACTCACTTCGAAAAGGGTCTCATTTGTAGCCCAAGCGTTCATATCAAACACACTACCGCATCAACTCGTTCCTATCCCACTCTTGCATTTCTCTCACCCGCTTCCCCCTTTAGGGGTATGCTTATACCATTGCCCGTTATACTTTGCCTCATATCCTTATTTCCAATCTCAATTAAGCAAACACTTTTATTCCGACGGTAAGCGTCCAAAGTCCTCTTGAAATGTTATCTTTACTTCAACTTATCTCGGGTATTCCCTTGGTATCCTCTTATCACCTTTCCCGTTCATACTTCTTTTCTTCACCGACCCGATCCGGCCCGTTCTACGCGTCCTCTTAAGGTTTCTGGTTACTCCGCCTACTCTAATTTCCTTTAGACTACTCCGGCTTTCTCATTTACTTCTTACATCCGAATTTGTAAAATTTTCGAAAAACTTCCCGGGGGGGGTCACCCATCCCGAAATTTCCCTCACTTCAAAGACGCTTAACTTTGAAACTTTGAGAAAATACGATGCTTTAGCGCCCGTATGATTGCGTCCACCTCACCGCACGACCTTCAAAGACATAATATTGAGTAGGTCGGGATCTTTAACATATTCCCAAAATGCCCTCACAACACATCTTACCGGCTATCTTATCAATACGTTCACTATTCCTTTTCCCTCATACCCTTATCTTAGTCATGTCACTTTATCCAAACCTGCCAATCCTTTCTAAATCATCGCCTAGTAACACAAGTCCTTCCAAATTTCCTTACTACCATATTTCCACCGACGTCTTATTTACTATTTCACTACTCATTCCACAGCTAACTTATTCCTAGAGGGCAGCCGTACTTTACAAATTTTTAGTCAACTTTCATCGTCGCTATTAACATGACTTTTTCGAAATATCTTCCAAACTTATATCTCATTCTCGTATTATTTCCGAGAAAAATTTCGGCAGAGTTTCCTCTCGTATTTCTTACTATCCCAAAACCTCGCACGCGAGAGATACCAACAGTGCCTCACAGGGCCATCATCATATATACATATCATGTCATATCATATCGTATCATAGCCACACAGGGCTCTCAATATTCATAAGAGGCTGAAAATATTAGACTTACCTCATATGCTCATCACGACTACACGTGTTACACTTTCTTGCTTGCTTTCCTTTCCAATTTTCAACTTTGTATTTCAATCGTATATCAATACCATACTTGACATATAACTTTCATACCTTAACTTACTCGCGTGCTTGGTAACTTCCAATACCGCTAGTCGCTTCCGCTTGTCAACGCCATTTTTCTGCCGAAATCAAAGGTTAGTATCCGGAATCTTATTTCCTATAACTTGGCTCTATCGCACGATCACAAGACGAAAAAAAGGTCAACAATTCCTAAATGCCCCGCGACCTCCTGTTTATAAATGTGGCCGGCTTCACACCCATAAACGGACTCTACCGGACACGACTTTGCGACACAACCCTTAGACCGACCTGCTCTGATACCACTTTGTCACACCCCGATCTCACTAGGGTGTGATGGGCACCCGACCCCTTACTCAGAGCCGAGCGAACCCGCTGTCTCGTATTACTCACGTATTCTCTTTGGATACTTAAATCAAATGAAAGTAAAATACATAGTAAAATTTGCAAAATCTTTTTGTCGTTTTTCAAACTAAACACGATCAGTAAGCGTAAGGACCCCGTAACATAATGTATGATAAAACACATCGGCTAGTGGGGCCGTTTTCAAAACTCGTCACTCTAGACTCACGACTCGTCGCAAAGTCTCTAACTTTATTCCGGATGCTTTGTAGCGTATATACTCGACTCGGCAACACTCCGAATGAAGTGGAGCTCGCCAATCCGCCGGAACGTCTCCCGTAATGGCTTCTACTCATCCGGTGTACCGCGCGGCATGAAACGCAGCGCCCACAAAAGGGGCGTCAGTACGAGCAATGTACTGAGTATGTAAGGCATGGATGGTAACATAGAAAGAAACGTAATCATGTGCAACAACAGTATGGAGATGTAGAGCATATCATGTAAGAGAGAGTATCCTGTACATATGAGACATATCATGTGTCAGGGAGTAAGCTGTACATATGGATCATATCATGTAAAACTGTAACCTGTACATATGGAACATATCGTATGAAGTCAGTAACTCGTGAGTATGAGTGCCTCTTAAGGCGGAATCATGCATGCTTAATGCTTTGAACGTGCGGCCCGATCCATATACTATCTTTGCGGAACGTGCACCCGATCCATTTGTACATACATGTACGTATTCTTTCTTTGAAAACATCTCATTTTCATATATAAAGAAAATAGAACATACCATATTGCCGAGGCGTCGGCTCCGATCCATTTAACCACTTATCCCGCGTCCGGCATCCCGCGTCCGGACGATATCATATCGTTCTCCAACCGATCGGTGGGCCGCGCGCCTATAGCGCCTGCCCTTTTCCCCATCTTCCCCATATACATATACATATATCATGTGCATATATCATGTAAGCATGCAGGAGAGCCCAAAGAAAAGTCATGTATCCGTCGGAGTGACGTAAGGTCGGTAACCTCCGATTATACTATGGAATAACCCGGATCGTCATGTCTCACCTTGGAGGAACGATTATTTAAGGTGAGACTATCAACGAAGGGCAACATTAAGAGAACATAGAACATGTCATGTCAGATCATGCACTTTGGAACCTTTAAAATAGTCATTATTCGAAAATAGCTTAACATTTTCATATCGTCGTATCCATGGTAAGAACATATCCTTGACATATTCATCATAGACATCTTCTTATATACGGCATCATCCTTGTCGTCATAAAATCATAGTCGTCGTTTTAGTCATGAAAACTATCAAAACGTAAAACTTAGACTTTGGAGAAAATGAATATTTTTGAAAACATTTATAACTTTTAAGAAGAAATCATGTTTGAAATCATAAATTCTAACTTTTGAAAATAAGGTCGTTATGGGAGCATTTATAATATTTCATTATGTGATTCATGCCGTAGAAAGAAAAGGGATTAGCCTTAACATACCTGCGCCGCGCCTTACTAGCCACGCTATCCATCCAAACTTGTTAGTCTACATTCAAGAGAGTTGACATAATCATTAGACTCATCCCCATATACTTATCTCAATTCTTCAAACAAATTCATTTATATCCTGCCGAAATTTCGGCAAAAGATCTCCTCTCAGAAATACACCATCCCCGAGATCTTACTCGGCCCAAATCATCAACAACAAACCCGAGAATGGAACTCGGCCAAAGCAATAACAATGCTAGCAATTATTCTAGCAACACTTCAAGATTCAATTCAATTCCCAATTAATACATACTTCCACCCGAAATCTCACAACACCACCAAAGTCAACAACGCATTACTTCCTTCCAAATTTATGAGTTATATCGACAATCCATATCAACAACCATGCATTAACAACATTACTCGTGCAATGCAAGAATTTAAGCTAATGCCGCATCGACTTCTTCAACATTCCGATAATGGTTATAACTTCACTTTAAGCCATCAAACCTTCACTTATCATTATGAAATTCACAATTCAACAACTAAAATATTAAATAAAGTCAATTCACTACCCGAATCCTTCCAATTTCAATGGAAACAACAACAATACATTTCTTTCTCCCAAATTCATAAACTATACCAACAACAATTCCAACAATACCAACATTAACCATAATATTTCCAACTTCAAAATACTTCATAAACATTCCATATGGTGTTTGTCCCATATTTCCATCACAGAACCATTTTATAACGATTTTACAGCTCCTTCTCCGTAAATAAACCAATATTAACACAAATAGAAAGAGATTCATACCTTTCCCTCGATAATAATGCTATATATTTACTCCTCCACCTTGAACTTAAGCCACAAAGCCTCAATACGCAGTTTTGAAGTCGCAACTATACGCTGTCTGGACCGGAATTTGGGAATTATACCTGGTTTCGGGCTAAAAGTTGGTGGTGGAAGGTTGGGGAATTTTCTAGAATATTTGGAATATTTTTTGGTCTGATTTTTTTGGCTGAAAATGAGGGGTTAAGCCCCTTTATATAGCTGCTCCGAAGTCACCGTAGCAAGATCGTAGCAAATGCCGACGACTTAATCGTAGCAAAACTCATCGTTCATCCGCGGAAATTATTTCGAGACCTAAAACTTTTATACACCGATCTCTTTATTTGCATACCTGGATATGTCCAAAACTCCATACGGTTCGTATAACTTATTCAACATCCCAAACTTTTCCTTATTCCAAATTTACCCTTAACACTCCATACCAATGAAAAGATGAATATGCAACTTGTGCATTAAAACAAAAACAAAATCGGAAATTAAAAGTCTTATCCACAACTTGTCGCAATCCAACTTAAAATATCATTTAGTTTACAAACCAAACTCTACATCATTAAGACATGCAAGAAAACTCATTTTATCCATACTTTACAAGCTCAAAGATATTAAATTTTAGCTTCCAAATATTCAAACCATCCCTTTTATCGGTAATTACATAATATTCCTATGTATTAAGAAGTTACAACATGCTCACAAAAACTTATTTGATTAGTTTACACCAATGTCAGAATACCATGATCCAGTGTTCTCTTTATCAAATTGGCAAACTTTGCATTGCAGGTGCACATTTAGTTTTAAACCAAACTCTTCATTAAAATATGAAAGCTAAAGTATTAAATCTTCAAAAATCGCAATATGCACGGTAACTTTATGTATTCATAAAGAAAAGGCACTAATTTGATTAGTTTACATGCAACTCACACACAAAAGATCCCTCTTTATACACACACCTTAAGAAATTTATAGAAAGGCAAAAATCGCTTCATAATGTTAATAAAATAAGACACACAAGATCTTAAACTAAACAAACTTCGCCGTTACCATGGCATGAGAAATGGATAATATGTCCAAATATGCATCAAAGATCGTCAAAACTACACTCTCTCTTTGTTACACCTCAGAAAATTTTACATTGATGCATAGTGAATAAAATAACGAAGAGTATAAAGTGTACAGTATTTCAATGACTAAGAAATGACATTTGATGACCCTAATTAAGATTTCAAAGATACTCGAGGTAAGGAAAGAAAGTTTGCCAAGAGAAGGCAAGGCATACGATATGTATCGGGAAGGATTTACGAGTAACAAGTTAATGATGATTTAATGATGCTTTGGAGAAGAGTTATAACATCCCTTAGATTGTTAATAAGGTGATAAATAAGTGTCAAGAAGGTTCCATAAGGATTGAAGATCAAACGAGTCAACGAGAATGAGTTCGGAAGAACTGGGCATTATACGACCCAACATACGGGCCGTATAAATTATACTTTAGTAAGTGGAGATTAATCAGCCCGGATGGCGCTCGATGGACCAAAAGTACGACGAAACAAACGGTCAGTATAATTTATACGGACCGTATGTTGGTCCGTGAAATCCAAGCGGGACTGAATTGTGTATTATTAATAAGGGACCAAGTTCATTTCATTTTATTTCCTCTTCACAACCCTTCTCTCTAGAACTCACTAGAATACTTCTCCCACAAGAATTCAAGAGATATTAATGATCAACTTCGTCAAACCAAGTGAATCAAGTGTAAGAAACTCATTAAAGTTCATCCAAGACAAGAAATCCAAGTGGAGTGTGGAACTAGGATTTTTTTCAAGTGAAGTGGTTCCACCCAAGGTTCATTACTACACCATCTAAGGTAAGTTTTATGATATTCCCCTGTTGTTTAAGGTATTGAGAAGATTAAACACTTGGATTGTAGAAGGATATAGAAAATGGGTCATGAATGTGGGAATAGTGTCATTTTTTAGTAATAGCTTGGATTGAGTCATGATTCTTGATATGTTGTGATTATGGTTACGTTATAAATGATGTTAAGAACATGGGATAGATATTGTATATGAATGAACGTAATAGTGTGCTATGACCATGGAAATGGATGATTTGAAGTGAATGGAGGAATATGGATAATGTAGGTGAATAGACTATTGTTATGATGTTGTGAATGTTATTATATATGTTTGGGATTTGATATATGGTATGGAGAAGTAGGACTTACAGTCAACTCTTAGCCAGTCTCTTAACTTTGAACTCTCATTTTATCCATAGAAGGAGAAATTCAGACAATCATGCAAGATACTATTAAGATTTTAGTTTAGACTAAGTATATACACCCAATCTTATTCTTGTTTCACTACAACCAAGATAAAAGTTAGACCTCAAGAGAGAGATAGGCAAGTTCCTAACACATCGAGCTACCCGTTAAAAGAAATACAGGGAAAACGAAGATTATGTACTCACAAAAACACTCATTTTGAAGAATAGAGTGATTAATGCAGAAACCACTGATGCATCTGAGTGTTCTCTTATTGATGTTGACAATATACTAGCATGCTTAGACTTTTTGCAAATGAAAGAGGTGCACATTTAGTTTTAAACCAAACTCTACATCATTAAGACATGCAAGAAACAACTGCATACTTTACAAGCTCAGAGATTTATCAAATCTTCTCAGAATTCAAACCATCCCTTTTATCAGTAATTACATAATATTCCTATGTATTAAAAGTTACAACATGCTCTTTCTTATTTGATTAGTTTACACCTATGTCACACTGTGATCCATACTCCATTATCAAATTGGCAAACTTTGCCATTGCATAAATGCCTATGGCTAAGAAGGGATATGAAGCTATAGTACAAGGCAAAAACCGCAATATGCACAGCTTAGTGTCGTTTAAAGAAAAGGCACTAAGACTCAAATGGCAACTCACACACAAGATCCCTCTTTATGCATAGTTAAAACAAACTTCGCTTAATAAAACAAGACTTAAACTAACGAAGGTTACCATGGCATGAGAAATGGATAATATGTCCAAATATGCATCAAAGACTGTCAAAACTTCACTCTCTCTTTGTTACACCTCAGAAAATTTTTCATTGATGCATAGTGAATAGACTAACGAAGAGCATGAAGTGTACAGTATTTCAATGAGTAAGGAATGACATTTGATGACCCTAATTAAGATTTCAAAGATACTCGAGGTAAGGGAAGAAAGTTTGCCAAGAGAAGGCAAGGCATACGATATGTATCGGGAAGGATTTACGAGCAACAAGTTAATGATGATTTAATGATGCTTTGGAGAAGATTTATAACATCCCTTAGATTGTTAATGAGGTGATAAACAAGTGTCAAGAAGGTTCCATAAGGATTGGAGATCAAACGAGTCAACGAGAATGAGTTCGGAAGAACTGGGCATTATACGACCTAACATACGGGCCGTATAAATTATACTGGCCGTAAGTTTGGCTGTATAATCAGCCCAGATGGCCAGCCTCATTGGACCAAAAGTACGACCAAACATACGGTCAGTATAATTTATACGGACCGTATGTTGGTCCGTGAAATCGAAGCGGGACTGAATTGTGTATTATTAATAAGGGACCAAGTTCATTTCATTTTATTTCCTCTTCACACCCCTTCTCTTTAGAACTCACTCGAATACTTCTCCCACAATAATTCAAGAGATATTAGTGATTAACTTCATCAAACCAAGTGAATCAAGTGTAAGAAACTCATTAAAGTTCATTCAAGACTAGAAATCCAAGTGGAGGTGGAACTAGGATTTTTTTCAAGTGAAGTGTTTCCACCCAAGGTTCATTCCTACACCATCTAAAGTAAGTTTTATGGTATTCCCATGTTGTTTAAGGTATTGAGAAGTTGAAACACTTGGATTGTAGAAGGATATAGAAAATGGGTCATGAATGTGGGAATAGTGTCATTTTTGAGTAATAGCTTGGATTGAGTCATGATTCTTGATATGTTGTGATTATGGTTACGTTATAAATGATGTTAAGAACAGGGGATAGACATTGTATATGAATGAACGTAATAGTGTGCTATGACAATGAAAATGGATGATTTGAAGTGAATGGAGGAATATGGATAATGTAGGTGAATAGACTATTGTTATAATATTGTGAATGTTATTATATATGTTTGGGAGTTGATATATGGTATGGAGGAGGTCGTTTAAATAAAGGAGATGCTGCCCAATTTTCTCTAGCTTTAGTCATGTATGCAAAGCTATCGATTTTCTATTGATAGTATAACTCTAATGAAGGTAGAAACGTGAGCATTGAAGGAGAACGTGCAAGTGAAAGAATAGTTGAACGGAAATGTATGTAAGGCTAACTCTTATTTCATAAGGCATGGTTCCTTGGCCAAATATCTATTCTTCTATGAGCCTATGATGTCCTCCAAATGATATTATCTGTTATAGCCCGTACTTTGTACGTTTGGATATTTCGAAGTCGTCGTGGAAAGTTAAGGACAAGGCTAGTTTCCGGCTTTGTTTAGGTTGCAAGTTGCTTGTAAGTAATATTGGCATGGAATATTAAGGGCAAAGTTGGAATTTGGAAATTATTATTTATGACTTGTGGGAGAAGTCTTGTGGCCATCCAAGTTGGAGTGGACTATGGCCCACATGATGCAACATACATGTGAATAAAAGATGACTAAGTAGCATGCAATTCATCTTTGTTACTTAAGGAAAACTCTAGAATTTTGAAGAAAAATTTGGAGGGAAAAGAGAGCACATGACCGGCCATGTGCTTGGCCATGTGCATGGTCATGTGCTATATTAATATATATAAGTGTGGATGATGACCAAGAACCACACACTTCATCATTTTGTTCTAGAGAAATCAAGAAAAAGAAAAGAAAAGAGAGAGAGGGAGTTCGGCTGCCATGGCTGGCCGAATCTGCCCTCCAATTTTTGGTTAGGAAAAATTAATTTCTTCTTGTTTTCCTACTAATTAGAAGGTCCTTGTCAACATGAGCTAGTTGTTGGAAGAAGAAAACCATTCGTTTTGCAAGAACAACCTTAGCCGAGAATGAACAAAGTGAAGGAACAAGGTATGATTCCATCTCATTTTTCATATGTTATAAGTGAGTTGTGTATGTTGTGAAGCATGAAAGTGAATGAAAGTCATGGAAGTGTGGTGTGTGAAGTGTAGCCGTATGGTATTGTGTTGTAGCCGTGTGTGTGTGGTTGTTGTAAGAATGAAGAACTAATTGTATTCAACATGTTTGTGTGTTGTTGTAAGGTGTAGAAAATGAATAAACTTCATGAAAAGATGATGTTGATGTGTAACCGTGCATAGGGGCTGTTTTGGAGGGAGTATGAGGGACAAATATTATGTAATATTTGGTTGTGGTTTCTTGTGGATTATGTGATGAAAAAAAAAGGTTAAATGACTTATGTTGAAGTTGTAATTGTTTGCGGGCTGATTTGTAAGACAAGGTGATCTTGTTATAGCTTCTTGAAATTGTAAGCATAATGTTATAAAGCATGGGATTGTTGTTATAGTTGATGAATTTGAAAGAGAAAAGTGTGTTGTAGTTGTTCTAATTGAAAGGAAGGCTTCGGGCAAGATTGGATGTTAGTTTGGATATCTTGAATTATCTATCGATATTGTTATTATGATTGCTGATTTGGTTGTTGTGTTTTGGGCCGAGCCATATTCTCGGGACGGTGTATGTATAGGGGAGGTGCTGCCGAAATTTTGGTAGACGAGTACTAATTCGGGACTGAATAACAAAAGCCTTATAACTAACATTTGGTAAAAATGACCATTTGTAGATTCTGGGAGAAACGGGATTCGAATTTGGAGAAGCTTAAGGAGCGGAAAAGGTATGTAAGGCTTACCCTTTCTTTCCCTTGGCATGTCCTAGATATATTAGGCTTGAATTTGGACCTCGGGGACAACTCTACTCTTCGGAATCTACGTCCGAAATTGCCCCTTTTTCTTTCGAGAATTGAATTAATTATGCTGCTAATGGTTGGAAAAGTTGTCTAAACACCTAGAACTTGAACCAATGGGACCCGACTATCTTAAAACTATCATGAATGATATTATGAAGTGTAAAATACATAAATTGGGTATGTCACCTCATTTGACCCAAAGTGGGCCCACAATTCCCGAGACCTATGCATATTGTTTTATTTGCCTCATTTCCGTGCGATAAATAATGAAAACCTTTGGCTAATGTTCCGAGTTTGTTATAAATATTTGGTATTTTGTAATTCAGATATAAGTATTCCGGTTGGACTATTCTGATATAAACGCTTCGGTACGTATGATCCGATTTGAATATTTTGATATAAGCATTCCGATGTAAGTATTTCGATATAAGCATTCTGATATAAGCATCCGATTCTGATATATGTATGTTCTGACATAAGTATTCCGATCCAAGTATTCCGGTATAAGCAATCCGATATGATAACTCCGATATGAGTATTCTGATATGGGTGTCTCTGTAGATCTTACGTTCTTCATGTACGATCTCGGATCGCTTAAAAAGTCCGAAGAGGTTTCTGTATTTTAAAATGCTCATAACTTTCCGATACTAACTCGAAAGAACCCGAAACTTGTTCTGAATCCTCTAATGTCGGTCAGTATACCTATCCATTGAGTCTGGATTTATGTGCATATGGTTTCTCACGACTCTGCTCGTGCAAGGCTCAATGTATCTGTCACCGCGCCCCGGCCGGAGGAGTCTCGTTATCGTGCGCATGCTTCGTATATATATGACCGTTCACCGCGTCCGGGCAGGGTTCTGTTATCGTGCTCTTCCTCTGCATTGTTCACCGCGTCCCTCATAGGCGGGCCGGGCTCTGTTTATGCATATGATATTATGATCTAATTGTCACGACCCAACTAGGGGCCGCGACGAGTACCCGATACTTGTACCGGGCACCCCCTGTCTTATGTCTTGTTCTTGTTACTAAGTGGGCCGTATAAACACTGGCATTTTTTTTTTCATAACATCGCCGATAATAGCATACATGTAACGAGTAGTAATATTCAACTGTACTGACGTATCACATGGCGACAGAGACAACTAGACTGTGACACATTTGACTGTACATATCTGTCTACGAGCCTCTAACAAAATACATGTAATTACAAGTGGCTGACTTTCTTTGAGTTCAAATATATACATAAGAGTAGTACCCAAGACGGTAGCTCGAACAACTGGAGCGCCTTTCAATGTACAAATGGAAAAGCTCCTAGGAGTCGAGCCCGTCAACCTGTCGACCTGCGTGGCATGAGACGCAGCCCCCGAAGAAAAGGGGTCGGTACGAGCGAAATCGAGTATGTAAGCCATGGAAATAATACAATGAAACATGTAACATATGAGCAATAACAACATGTGAGACCAGAGATCATATGACGGTATAAAAGGATAATCTGTACCTTTAAGTGCCTTTCAGGCGGATGTTATGCTTGCTTATACATACTTTTGTTCAAAACATTTCGTATCATATACATGTGAAAATAACAAGTCATGTCGCCGAAATACGTCGGCTTCCCACATGTGTCCCGCGTCCGGCATCCCGCGTCCGGATGGAATTACGCCGGACCGTGGCAATGCGTCTATAGCGCAACATGTATCCATTCCCCAAAATTTCCCCATTTTCATATACATATCATATACATGTCATATACATATCATATAAAGCAAGACGCAGAACCCAAAGAAAGCCATGTGTTCTATCGGGGTGACGTAAGGTCGGTAGCCCCCGATTACCTTATGGATTAACCACGGTCGCTTCGTCTCACCTTGAAGGAACAATCACTATAAGGCGAGACTATCAATGAATAGCAACACCACAAGAAAACATAAGAAATTATAAGGTTTCTATAAGAGAAGTAATGGAGACTGATATGCACGTTTATCGAGACTCGGGTGACGAACATATAAACACGGTCATCATGTACCATTAAGTCATTCACGAAGGTTTCAAGGCATTTCGATTTCATTTACAAAGGTTTTGGACGTTTGAACATCATTTTACCTTAAAGCACAAGTTTTGGGTTCAATTCTACTGAATGAATAGTGGATAAATTTAGGTGTCGTTTCCGAGGGGTAGGAATTTTCCCGAGGGTCGGATTTTGACCTATACTAACTAGGACATGCCAAATGAAGGAGAGGTAGGCTTCACATACCTTTTACGCTTTGTTCACGTCTCCAAACTCAAGCTCCAAGTTCGCCAAAATCTACAAATTGGTCATGTTTACCAAACATGATTAGTGCCTTTAATTGAATTCTTGAAATAATACTTGGCTACCGAAATTTCGGCAAAGACTCCCCCGTAAATACTCCACTCCACCAAGTTCAACTTGGCCCATATCAATCAACAACAACCCGGAATTCAACCCGGCCAAACTAACAACACAATATCAACAACCATACTAACAATTTCCATATTCAATTCAAGTCAATTCGATTCTTTTCAATGCAATTCAATTCGATTCCATACAATTCAATATAATTCAATACAATATAATCCACATAATATTCCAACAATACCATCAACAT
Source organism: Lycium ferocissimum (assembly GCF_029784015.1). NCBI lineage: Eukaryota > Viridiplantae > Streptophyta > Magnoliopsida > Solanales > Solanaceae > Lycium > Lycium ferocissimum. The sequence continues at coordinate 51,704,510 of NC_081349.1, read as the reverse complement.
ACTACTTACCCACATCTTCCAATTTATGAAACAACAACAACATTTTTTTCCTTCTTTTAAATTCAAGCACAACAATCCAATTTTCATTCCTCCAAACCATTAAATCTTTATTCTAACATCATAGAACCTACCATAACAACAATTTCCATTCTAATAAAATCAATTCACCACACCAACCACAATCTATACCATTCGGCCAACCCACCCCTTAAGCATACTCTCCATGAATTTCTATATTTTCCATACATTACAACAACAACCATCACACAACATAACACAATACAACTCAACACACACTACACATACACGGCATATACACCATGCACACACGGCTTCCACCACAACTACAACCTCTCAAAAAATCATTCAACTTCCATTATCAACATAACATTTGTAACAATAACAACTAGATACTAAACAAAATAATTAACACATGATTCCTACACCCACATATACATGCACGGCCACCACCTATATTCTTGTTCTACATGAATTTCATCCATTTTCCTACACCATATCATACACAAACTTCCAAAACATATAAAGGATGATAAATTCTTACCTTTTCTCCTAATCTTCCTTCTTGAATAAAGCTTGCAACTCACAAGAACATGTAGTTTCTTGCTCCAATGAACACTCCAACTTGCTAGGGACCCTTTAATAGGTGGGAAATGATTTTTTGGAAAATTTTTTGTAAATTTCCTTGGAATATTTCTCCTTGGCCGAATGGCCTTTGGTATTTTTCTCCTTCTTTCTCTTGTTCTTGTTTCTTGAAAATTCTAGGGAAAAAGATGAATAATTCATCTTTCCACATGTATATATACTAGGTCCCCTTCCAATGATATTCAACCATATTGTCCCTTGTTTGGCTTGTTTTAATTTGGCCATGTTTTGGCCGTGGCCCCCTTTCTTGAAAATTCTAGCAATTCTCTTCATTTTCATGAAAAATATTTCCCTTGGTTCCAAATTTGCCCCTAGCCTTTCTCCGTATTTCCATGAGTCGTTTTGCAAATTTACCTTTTTACCCCTGGCCTTTCTTATTATTCCAACTTTATAATTTTCCATACGCGACTTGTGTCACTCGCCTTGACTTACCCGAGGGTCGAAAATACGGAGTGTAACACTGATGATGTGGGGACGGTGGCCAGGATGGCATACGATCTGTCTGTTCACCGCGTCCCGTACTAGAGGGCCGGGTTCTGTTACCGCGTCCCTCACTGGAGGGCCGGATCTCGTTATCGCATATGCTTATGATGATGTATGATCTGTTATGCATAATCTGTGGTCTGAAAATAAGCATTTTGATATTCTGGACACTCTGATGATGATTTTGTAGGTTGGACTTCTGCATCTCTGATTTTGACGAGGCTCTGCCTATTATGCCTCCATACTTCTGACTTTGATTACGAATCTGTCTGATATATCTCTGTACGTCTGGCTCTCGTTCACCATCCGTTCGGTATACTCGTACGTCCGACTCCGATTACGAATCCGTCCGGCACAGCCCGTATGTCCGACTCCGATTACGGGTATGTTCGACATAGTTCGGTACGTTCG
>NC_081349.1:51660989-51702853 GCF_029784015.1 Lycium ferocissimum | reverse complement strand
GCCTTATTATGGGATGCACCCTCTTCTACATTCAATGGCTTCTCCCTTTCCATCTGCCTTTCTATCATAGCCTTGACCTTCTAGGCGGCGGTGGCTTTTCTCTTTACCGGTATTGCTGAAATTAACGCAGAATTAGGGAGAAGGAAATCTTATAACATAGCTCTATCGCACGATCCAATAAGAGGAAGAATGGCCATTTTTCCTAAATGCCCCGCAGCCTCTTATTTATAAGTGTGGCGCGCTTTACACCCATAAATGAGACTCTGCTAGACACGGCTCGTAGATACACCCTAGGACGGAACTGTTCTGATACCACTTTATCACGACCCGACTAGGGGGCCATGACGGATACCCGGAGCTAACTACTGAGCACCACTCATTACGCTAATCATTATACCCATCCGTGACACAAAGAATCTCCAAGGCAATACATAAATATACATAAGCCCTCACGACTGCAAAAATGATATACAAAAATATACACTGATGTATCCATAAGACACTACTACCCACGCATACGTATCTACGAGCCTCTACTAGAGTACTGAGACATAAGGACGGGACAGGACCCCATCGTATCCAAATATTTACACAAAAGAATACATCAATAACTGGCACCTCCGGAGTAGTGGAGTGCTCTTTAGTCGCCGGTAGAGTCCTATGAATCGCACCGCCTCCCGCCACCGTGGCATACAAGGAACACGTGTCCATAAAAAGAAAAGACGCGAAGCGAACAATGTCGAGTATGTAAGGCATGAACAAGAATAACATGTCGACGAAATAGAAACATCAAGTAAGGAAACAACCTGCAAATGAATGTCTCTTAAGACAGAATTATGCATGCTAATTACATCATAAACAACATCTTATCGAGTATGCATGTCACACCCCAATTTCTGATAGGGTGTGATGGGCACCCGACCCTTATCCAGGGCCGAGCGAACCCTCAGACTATCGTAATACTCGTACTCACATTGGGCCCTTGACCAAATCATAAATACATAATTTTAAATCAAACATAAACTTGCGAACGTACAAAATCTGTAATACCACATATCACAAAACGACGGCTTATAGAGCCGCTCACAACTGACATCTGATGCACATAACTCTGTCTGCAAAGTCTCTAACATGACTCGGATATCATAACATGCACAAACTCTGACTCGGCAGCACTCCGGAATAAGTGGAGCTCGCCAATCCCGCTGGAACATTTCCTGCTAGTGTCTTTAGCTCACCTGGGTGTACCCAGCTGGCATGAAACGCGACCCAGAAGAAAGGGGGTCGATGTAATATGTCTTGAGTATGTAAAGCAAAAATACGGAACCATAGGTACAAAATACGAGAAGATAGACTTAATATGCAAAGTATCAAAATATGTAAATAAAAATGCAAATCATGCACGGAGCTCTTAGAACGGTGGTCGCCCACACTTTGTCGTTGGCGCCACGCCACAAGATCACACCCGAAGATTTCGGATCTCCGTAACCCGACATATCCCCGTAACACATCATAGCCGACCGTAAACACCATATCACAAGATCACACCAAACGGATCCCGCCCTGCCGAGAGGAGCTCGGCGAACCGTAATACAAGATCACACGGAATATATCATATTGCGCACGAACATAACCGGCCCGGGACTCGGTGAAGGAGGTACAACCATGAGCACGAGCGGAGTCGTGAGCATACATATGCATAAAATCGTAATCATAAATCATTAAGTAAGTAAGAGATCCATATGCGAAAGTTCAAAAGAAAACGAAATTTACATTTTCCGAAGGTCATCCAGAATAGGCCTAGAAAGGTCGCGGGCCCCACGGACGGTGTCGACCCCGTCCCGGAGCCGACTAGGTAGGTAGGGGAAAGTTATGTCTTATGAACATACATACTATGTTTGGGGGCGTTCCGAGCTCGTATGCAAAAGTTACGGACGTTTGAAGTTCGGGACCCTTTTGTAGTCAAAATTCTTTATAAAACCTTTGAAAATTCAATCTTTTGAAAACATGAAAGTTCTATTTTGGTCCCATTAGAGAGTAGATCTTATGGAACGAACAAAGTACATACCTAAGCTCGGATTCTAAGAGTGGAATTACCCCAAGGCTCGGGTCATAGCCTAATAGTACTAAGACATGCCAGAGAAAGAAAGGTGAGCTTTACATACCTTGGCCGCCCTTTAAGCTAATCCAAACTTGCGTCTCAGCTTCTCGCGATCTACAAAATGTCATTGGACATCCAACATTAGCCATGAGTATCGAAGAACTCAATTCCAAGCCGTCGCTTTACCTACGGGAATTTCGGCAGACTCTCCCCATATATTCACCAACCCCGAGAATTCAACTCGGCTAATGTCAACCACAACCAAACCAATAATCATAATAACAACATCCATAGTCAATTCATAATGCATTCTACGCAAGTCGCATAATTTTTCAAGACAATTCAACAATATGTTATGCAACCCGAAATCTTCCAACTTAATGAAAATAATAACGACATATTTCTTTCTTTCAAATCCATAAACTACGTCAACAACCTCATATGTTACAACATTATTTTTATAAGTTCAAGAACTATATTAGAATCACCTTACATTCTCAAATCAGCCCATACACTTACGACTTCCATTTGGGGTCATCGAACCTTCATTCTACGTCATAACATTCATAACGACGACAATCAAAACTCTAGATAACATTGACTCATTTCCTACATACCAAGCAGCCCCTACGGCTACACACACACAACACCACGGCCAAACACCAACATTCAAGGGTTCATGATTTCCATTCCTTCCAACACACTACAACAACCAACATGCCAATTAGAATTGATTCATCACTCCTAGACGTACAACACTCTTACACGGCCAACATCCATATTCATGGCTCAACTCCAACATCCATATTTTCATGATGTTTATTCATTTTCTACACCTTACAACAACACACAAACATGTTGAATGCAATTAGTTCTTCACTCCTACAACAACCACACACACACACGGCTACACTACACTACCACACGGCCACACTTGCAACACACAACCCTTCATGATTTTTATCCATTTCCATGCAATATAACACGTCCAAGGCAGCCACAAAACATGCAAAAGAGAATTGAATCATACCTTTTCCTCTTGCTTTCTTGATGCTCGGCTAAGCTTGTTTCTACAAAACAAGTGGTTCCTTTCTTTCAACAACTACTCTACAAGATAGAGGACCTTCCAATTAGTAGGAAACCAAGAGAAAAAATAATTTTCCTTGATCAACTCCAAAGGGGCTGTTCGGCCCATGCGTACCGACTCCTCTCTCTCTTTTCTTCCATGTTTCTTGAAAATTCTAGGGAAAATTAATGACTTGTGTCTTATATTATTAACCACACACATATATATATTATAAAGGGGGCACATGGCCGGTCATGTGCCCCTATTTTCCATCCAATTTTTCTTCAATTTTCTCAATTCCTCTAGAATTTTCTTCAAATAAAAAGACAACTAATTCCTTGACTTGGTCAACTTTTGCCCACATATTTGTATATCTTGCACCATAAGATGCACACATATTTTTCCATAATGCATTCTTAGTCCCAAATCTTTCCTTAATGCTTCCTCCCAATAAAATCATAAACCATTTGTCATAAAACAAAGTCGAGAGATAACCTTGTCCATAATTCTTCGCAACCAACTTAAAAATATTCTGATGTGCGAAATGCGAGATATAACAATGCATATATAAGCTGCCCAACCATATAGGTACGGTGTGAACATTATTAGCCAGAGTCTAGGCCTCCCGCGTTCGGGGTAAACATCTCATGCCGCCCACTAGTGGTGTCTGCCTATGCCATCTAGACATGTTGTATATACCGACTGCATTAGCGGTGTCTGCCTGGCTATATAGGCACGGTGTAATCTCATAATTATATACTTATTATAAAGCATGCATTAGAACTCAAGTACAAACTATAACTCTATTGGGGTGACGTAAGGTCGAGAACCCCCGATTCGATTATGGAATAATCATGATTATCATATCTCACCTTGAAGGAACTAGCATTATAAGGTGAGACTAACAACAATTAATAACATCAAGGAATCATATAGGAATCATTAGCTTCATAAGACTATCATAATCATTGTCATATTCACAATGCATCTCTTATCTTTATTTCATAAGAAGCTCTTAATAATCATAGACCTATAGTTTCTGAAATATAAGGAAGTCATATGAAGATGAAGGAAGTCATGCCTCAGAAAAGAAGGGACTAGCCTTACATACCTTTTCGCCTCTCTAACTTTGTGACTAAGTGCTCTCCTCCGATACTCACAATTTTACATTCAAGAGAATTTGTACTAAAATTATATAATCGATAACATACTTATGCTTAAGCTAAAGCGACTAAAAGCTAATGAAAATTGGGCAACATTTACTTTGTTTCTATGACTTTCTCCATATGATATAAAAACTCCCAACATCAACAACAACATCCACAATATCGTGATCAATAAACTTGTTAAGCTAGATATTGTTCAATTCGCAAAATTCCCTCTTCAAGGTCATCTATAACCATAACTATCACCCAATGTCACATTCATTCATATATAATGCTTCTTCAATATCCTTAACATCATTCATAACAAGATTATACCCATAACATGTCAAGAACTATGATTCAAATCAAGTTACCATTCAAGAATTCCACTATTTTCATATTTGTACTCCATTTCCTACTTCCTTCCATAATCCAAGTTTTTCAACCAATCAGTACTCTTAATAGCATGAAATAAACATAAAACTCACCTTTTATTGTGTAGGAATGGGTTTTGGATTGAAATGCTTCACTTGGAGAAAACCCTAACTTCAATTCCAAAGAGATTTCTAGCTTCCATCAACCCTAGTTAGCATTCTTGCACTTGATTCTACTAGTTTTTGGTATTTGATCTTTGATTTCCATTGAATTTATGTAAATGAAGTGTGTCGAATATTCTAGAGGTTTTGAGAGAAGTGGAGGAAATAAGAAATGAGAAATAAGACCTTGGAGCCATCTTTTATAAAAATTAAAAGCTGCCTGACAGGAATTATACGGACCCTTATACGGTCCGTATAAGTGACCGTATAACTCCATCAGTGATGGGCCTTCACTGTAATGGTTATACGGACCATTATATGGACTGTGTAATATTATACGGACTGTATAAATGGTCGTATAATCCACCTTCTCTCGGAACTTGTTCTCGTCGTTTCGTTTGATCTCCAATCCTTATGGAACCTTCTTAGCACTTGTTTAACACTTTATTAACAGTCTAAGGGGAATTATAACTCTTCCTCAAGACATTATTAAATCAACATTAGCTTGGTACTTTGCAAAAATCCTTCCAAAACACGACTTATACCTTGCCTTCCCCAACGAACTTTCTTCTCCTGCCTCAAATGTCTTTGGAATCTTAATTAGAATCACCAAGTAACCTTTCTTACCTGTAGGGACATCGTATACATCTCACCCTGTGTTAGTCTATCTACCACATGATGATATGAAATTTTCTGAGGTGTAACAGAGTGTCTTCTCTTCTACTTAGTCTTTTGTCCCTTTTTCATTGTATATATATATGTGTTGGACATTCTTTGGTCTATGTGAGAGCATAAGTATTGAAAATTGTGCAAAAGAAACAGACCGTCTAAGTTAACGTTTGTGTGCAACATGATATGTTCGATAATGTAATGTCATAAATTGAAGCTTCATTGTGAGTCATAGCATTCTTGAGTTGTGCATCGTATTTTGATCACGAAAGTGAGGTGGTCCTTGGTAGAAAAACATGCATGCCTATTATTTGGAGTCAAAACCAATGTAGACATTATTACTCTGTGATAGCTAGGTGATAGTTTAGTCGTGGTGTTGTTTTACTTGCTTGAGGACAAACAAAGACTTTAAGTTGGGGGTGTTGATGTGCCATGAAATTATGGCACATTTGATGCTTTTTAACTCTAAGTTCTACTTGTTTTCGAGTGAGTTTGTATCAGTTTGATATGTTTTATGTATGTTTCAGGTATTTGTTAGTCGGACGCTAAAGCATGTGAAAATAAGGAAATTTAAGACTCAGCACTATTTATATTCTTGTACGGAACCGTCGTTATCCGACGGACCGTCAATTGAGTCATCGTTATGCTTAATCAGAGAAGATCAGAGACTGTGCAATTTTGGGATGCAAAAGGACGAGAAGATTGACGGACTGTCAACATGCTCGATGGTCCATCGAAGTGCACTGTCGTTTGACAAACTGAGGCTTGGTTCTCTGACAGCAGACCGTCAAGTGTATCGTCATTACTCGACGGTACCGTCGATGTACATGGACGGTCCATCGATGTACATTGATGGTCCGTCAGGTTGCAAACCGACTGGGGCAGTTTAGTCTTTATTAATTCCGAGTTTTTGACTTGTATAAATACCTAATAAGTTTTTATTTTTCAGACATCTGGAGTTTAAGACTTGTATTGGGCAATTTGAGTTCTTAGTACTTTTCAAGGGTTCCAAGACTATTCTATTTTCGTTTACCTTCAATTCTCTTTATAAGTTCAATAACAATTACAATTACAATTACAATATTTTGTGTGTTCATCAATTCCATGAGTTGCCAAATTCTCTACTAAGGTTGTCGACCCAAGGATGGGCGTTTTGAGAATGGGTTTCTAGTTGTGATATATGCATAATGAGTTGTTAGGGTTTGTTAGTTCTTCATTATTCATTGCTGATTGATGGTTGCAAACATTACCTTATGCCATAAATCTTGATTTATTTGGGAAAATAATTAGGGTTTGGTAAGAGCTAATAACAACAACTCAAGGCTTTAAACCTTGTTTAATAAATTCACTAAGGAATAAGAGGGATTTACTTGGCATAATTAATCGTTCTTCATACAAACTCTTTCGTATTTAGGAAAATCATAAAAAGATATTGTTCTTAATTATTGGGAAATATTAGGAACTCTATTAGAGATTAAGTGTATTCATATAACGACCCATTAGAAGTATACCATATTAGAACCCTAAGCATTGCATTCATCTGGCAGGAACACAACCTTGGTTTCTTTTTGTCACGACCCAACCAATGAGTCGTAATGAGTGTCTGACCTCTAATGACCAAGCACGCTTATGCTCGCAACTGAACATCACTGAATAACTGCATGGCCCATATAACTCATAACTGAACCTGGCTGACTCACAAAAGAATAATAACAAGAACTATGTGATATATATCTATACATACATACATATATATACGGAAAAGGACAAAGACAGGCCGACTAGGCCGACACATATGTTGTAAACAAAAGAATGGGAGCCGACAAGGCTACATCACGTACCATCTATATACAACTGTCTATAGACCTCTAATGTAACAGAAGGTTGTAGAAAAGACGGGATAGGGCCCCGCCATACCTATATATACATCTCAAAATGTCATACCAAAAATAAGCTGCAGCTCTAGATCAAATAGAGCGCACTGACTGTCGCTGAGTAGAAATCCAACTGAGCTGGACCGCCTGTCCATCTACCTGAACCTGCGGGCATGAACGCAGCCCCCCAAACAATAGGGGAGTCAGAATGGATAATGTACTGAGTATGTAAAGCATAAGAACATCAAGTACATAAGAATCATGAGAGACATCTGAAATATGAAAGCTAATCTCAATGTCTGAATGCATCTGTGGCTGGTCATCTGGAAACATCTGTATATCATAAGAGTGCCTCGAAGGGCATATGATATGCATAGGTCATAATATAGCTGTCAGTACCGAGGAACGTACAGCCCGATCCATATCCCATAAGTCAATACCGAGGAACGTACGGCCCGATCCATATATCATAAGTCAGTGCCGAGGCATGTACAGCCAGATCCATATATCATATCATCAAGGTGCACCAGCTGATCAGGTGGTAATGCATATATAACGCCTCTCCCTTTCCCCATACCCCCATATACATATAATATACGTGTATATAATGCCTTTTTGGGTCTCGGGTTAATATGCATATGTATAGTGAATGTGATGCATAAGTATAATGAGTAACTAGAACTCTCGGAGTGACATGAGGTCGTACTACCTCCGATAGACATCGTTTGAGCTAACATCATCAATATAAGAAATCTCAGGACCCAAGAACAGAAGGAACACCCATGACAAGGGGTATAGGTTCATCAAAGACTGAGGTACTCCTAGTGCCTCTAAGAGTAGAGTAATATGGAGGTTCGTTCTTACGTTTGTTCGTTCATATCATAAGATCATGCCAAAATGAAAGAAAGGATAGCCTCAACATACCTTGAAGCGTATCTAATCGTCTAATCTATACTTCTCAAACTCGTAACTCTACAATCAAGACAACATAGACTACAATTAGACCATTTACCATGCTAATTAACCAATTTAAGTACGAAGAGAGTTTAACGAATTGGGGATAACATCACCTATGTAATCTTAGCAACCTTTCAAATTTCAATTCAATACAACATCAACAACAATAGCAACAACAAAAATAACAAAATGTACATACTAAAATATGGCCAAATCTATCCCAAATCATCTCTACCCTTAACACTAACTTTATCCTTATTCGACTTCCCACTTCCTTAACTATATTTCTTCACTTAAAATTATTAAAATTCTTGATACTTAGCTTAACCACAAAGGTCAGAATGATAAACATACCTTGAGGGAACTAGAATACCAAGAATCAAACTTCAACTCCATTTCCAACACTTCACAACTTCAATGAAACTCTAGGAGTTACTTTCCCTTCACAAGCTCGGGTTTACGAGGCTCGGATCTTACCAAATATCCACTAATATGATGAAAATTACAGTGAGGAAATATTCTAGGGCTTTCTCTAATTTGGGAGTGTAAAATAAGGAAATAAAATGTGAGGGCTCCATCTATATAGGTGGGACAAAACAGCCCCAGCGGTTGCTGGTCGACGAGCAGGTCAAAGGTTTCATCAACACGTCGACAGCCGTCGACTTGCACCGTCCCCTTACCACCTGAGATTCACTTGCTGCTGCTAGTTGACGGTGTGAAGGACACCGGCGTCATATGTTGACGGGTCGTCCCTTTGCACCGTCAATGTGCTCTGAGGCCAGAATTCCCTGAGTCGCCTAGTTCGTGTCGATTCTATTCGTTTCACTTCTAATCCTATCGTATTGCAAAGAATGCATACTTATACTTTTGTACACGCAAGGTAAGGCACTTAATATCTCAAAAACTTCGGTGCGGATTTCCAAATTAAGGGTATAAAACACTAATAAGCCAAAGACTTCCTTACGATGAAAACGGGAGGTGTAACATTTTTCCCCCTTAAAAATATTCATCCTCAAATGTTCATATGAGTTATGAGCTAGAAAATTTTTGGCAAAGTCTCCCCTGTAAAAATACTAATCTAACCTGTACACAACAACCCAAAATAATGTCACACAGGGCCACATCTAGAATATATAACACCATGCCCTCACATGACTAATCACAATGACTATAAATGAAACCAATATCTGGAGAAGATGATACATCAGACTGAGCCTCCTAAAATGATGGAAACAAATACGGGTATTTAGCCTTCATTTCCTCTTTAGCTTCCCAATTTATTTCTTCAACATTATTGTTTCTCCACAGAACTTTAACAGAAGCCACATCCTTAGTTCGCAATCGACGAATTTGTCGATTCAATATAGCTACAGGAATCTCTTCGTATGATAACTGCTCGGCCACCTGGATATCATCTACCGGCAAAATTCTCGAAGGATCTCCTATACATTTTCGAAGCATGGATACATGGAATACTGGATGTACAGACTTCAATTCTGAAGGTAGTTCCAGCTCATATGCTACCTTACCCACAGTACGAATGATTCTATACGGACCAATGTATCGAGGGTTCAACTTACCCTTCTTGCCAAATCTCATCATTCCCTTCATAGCTGAAATCTTTAGGAAGACCCTATCTCCTACCTCAAATTCTAGCTTGCGCCGCCGGTTGTCTGCATAATATTTCTATCGACTCTGTGCTGCTAGCAACCTTTGTTGAATTACTTTTACCTTGTCAACTGCTTGTTGTATTAATTCTGGGCCTGCTAACTAATTTTATCCAACATCAAACCACCCTATAGGCGATCTATATCTCCGCCCATATAAAGCCTCATAAGGAGACATTTGAATGCTAGAATGGTAACTGCTATTATATGCAAACTCAATAAGAGGCAAATGATCATCCCAGCTACCTAGGAAGTCAATCACACAAGCTCTTAGCATATCCTCAAGTGTCTCAGATAGTACGTTCCGCTTATCCATCTATCTCATGGGATGAAATACAGTACTAAGACTCACCTGATTCCCAAATCCATTTTGGAAAGATCTCCAGAAATTATCTATGAACTACGCTCCTGTATCTGAAATAATGGCTGTGGGAACACCATAAAGTCGTACAATATCCTTAAGATAAAGCTTTGCATAATCTTCAGCTGAATAAATAGTTCTGAAAGACAGGAAGTGGGCTGACTTTGTAAGCCGATCAACTATGACCCATATCGAATCATACTTCTACAGAGTACAGGGCAAACCTGTAATGAAATCCATATTGATTACCTCATATTTCCATATTGAAATCTCCATAGCTTGTAGTAAACCTTTGGGCTTCTGGTGCTTTATTTTTACTTGCTGACAATTCGGACATTGAGAGATAAATTTTGTTATATCTCTTTTCATACCATCCCACCAATAAACTTCCTTGAGATCATAGTACATTTTTGTTGTGCCCAGGTGAATAGAATAGCTAGAATAGTGCGCTTCCTCCATAACCTGCTGATGAAGCCTTACAACATTAGGAACACATAATCTACTTTGATACCTAAGTACTCCATCTCTTATGATCACGAAAGGTGTCTTTTCTTTATGAGGTGTTGTATCCCGATAATGAACTAGAATAGGATCTTCATACTGGCATCCCTTTATCTCCGCCGCATAAGATGACACCACTATATCTTGGACAGTAATTCCTGCATCACCTGAATCTAATAGCGGAACTCCGAGGCTAGCTAATTAACTAACTTCGTGGACTATCTACCTCTTCTCTGGTTACACATATGACAGGCTACCCATGGATTTACGACTAAGAGCATCAGCTACTACATTAGCCTTTCCAGGATGGTACAGAATATCAACATCATAATCTTTCAGCAACTCTAGCCATCGCCTCTAACGTAAATTCAAGTCCTTCTGCTTAAAGATATACTGGAGGCTCTTGTGATCCATTTAAATGTCAACACGAACACCGTATAGATAGTGCCTCCACATTTTTAAGGCATGGATTACCGCCGCTAACTCAAGATCATGAGTTGGATTATTCTTCTCGTGCTTCTTCAGCTGCCTGGAGGCATAGGCAACAACCTTACCGTGCTACATTAATACACAGCCCAAAATAATACTCGAGGTATCACAATATATCACATAGCCCTCTGTCCCCTCTAGAAGAGTCAAGACGGCTGCTGACGTCAACTTGTCCTTCAGTATCAGAAAACTTCGCTCACATGCATCTGTCCACTAGAACTTAGCTGATTTCTGAGTCAGCTTAGTCAATGGAGCTGAAAGAGAAGAAAATCCTTCTACGAACCTTCTATAATATCCTGCTAGACCCAAGAAACTACGTATCTCCATTGGTGTCATGGGCCTTGGCCAATTCTTCACAGCTTCAATCTTTTGAGTATCCACTCTTATGCCTTCATCTGAAATAATGTGACCAAGAAAAGCCACAGATTTTGCACTTGGAAAACATTGCATATAATTCTCTATCTCAAAGAATTCTAAACACTGCACGTAGATGATCTGCATGTTCAGCCTCTGACGATGAATAAACCAGAATGTCATCTATAAACACAATCACGAACAGATCTAGGAAGGGTCTGAATACACGATTCATCAAGTCCATGAATACAGCTGGAGCATTAGTTAACCCAAATGACATGACACGGAACTCATAGTGCCCATATCTAGTCCTGAATGTCGTCTTTGGAATATCTTCCTCCTTCACCCTAACCTGATGATATCCCGATCTCAAATCTATCTTCGAGAAATATTTGGCACCCTGTAACTGATCAAATAAATCATCAATCCTCGAAAGTGGATACTTATTCTTCACAATCAATTTATTCAATTGTCGATAATCAATACACATTTGTAAAGAGACATCCTTTTTTCTTACAAATAGTACCGGTGCTCCCCACGGCAATGTACTAGGCATAATAAAGCCCTTCTCAAGTAAATCCCTTAATTGCTCCTTCAATTCTTTCAACTCCACATGTGACATTCTATAAGGAGGGATATATATTGGCTGAGTATTTGGCAATAAATCAATAGTAAAATCAATCTCCCGTTCTGGCGGAATGCCTGGAAGCTCATCTGGAAATACCTCTGGAAACTCATTGACCACAGGGACAGACTGAAGGGTCGGTGAATCTGCTTGCACATCCTGAACTCGAACTAGGTGATAAATATACCCTTTTCTGATCATCTTCCTTGCCTTAAGGTAGGAAATAAACCTACCCCTCGATGAAGCAGCATTTCCCTTCCACTCTAGGACCGGCTCGACAGGAAACTGGATCGAACTATCTTTGTTCTATAATCAACATTAGCAGAACAAGAAGCCAATCAATCCATGCCTATAATAGCGTCAAAATCAATCATGTCTAACTCAATCAAATCTGCTAGGGTATGGTGATTACAAACTATCACTACACAGCCTCGATATACTCATCTAGCTATGACTGGATCACTAACTGGCGTAGATACCTCAAATGATTTAATCGATTCAGGCTCTATCCCAAACTTGCCAGTAACAAATGGTGTAACATATGATAAGGTGGAGCCTGGATCAATCAGTGCGTATACATCATAGAAGGAAACCGATAATATACCGTTAACCATATCAGGAGACGACTCACGATCCTATCTACCAGCTAAAGCATAGATGTGGTGCTGAGGCTCACTTGAGCTAGATGCTCCACTCTTTCCTCTGCCACACCCCGCTTGTGTCTGCAACCCTTGCTCTGAGGGGCGCACTGATGAAGAAAAACTAGCTATAGACCCCGTAGGCTGAATATACCTGTACCACCCCTCATCAGACACTCCCTCATCATATGGCCTGGCTGGCCACAAGCATAACAAGCATCTGACCCTCGTCGACACTGTCCAGCGTGTAACTTGCCACACTAGGCATAACATGGCAAAGGTGGTCTCACCTGGCCTGACTCTGGTCTGTACTGAGAAACTGATGCTCTAGAACTCTGGGCTGCTCCGAAACATAAAAGGTTGATCAAATTTCTGACCTGAAAATAGCGAAAATGCATTCCCTGCTGAATGAAATGGATACCGAGAATACTGCTGTCTCCGCCTTCCTCTGAACTCACCAACAGTATCTAAAGATCTAGCCCTCTTACCATGGCCTCGTTCATCCTCACACTCTATTCCTCGCTGAAGCTTACAATCTTCCAAATTCTAGGCATATGCCTGTATAGGGAAATATCCATACCCAGCTATAACGCAGCTGTCGTGCACTCATCAATCAAATGTGGCCCTAGACCAGCCACAAAGTAATGAACGCGATCATCCATCTCAGCCGCCATAGCTAGGGCATATCTAGCCAAGAAGTCAAAATATACACTGTACTCTTGAACACTCATACTACCATACTGGATGTGCAAGAACCTGTCTGCTTGAGCCCGTCGAACCTCTGGCGGCAAATAATGACGATTAAAGGCGTCTGAAAACTCTCGCCAAATAACTGGAGGGGCATTCTCTCCCCTAGATAGCTCCTATGTCTGATACCACTGCACCGCAAAATCACGGAGCCTATAAGAAGCCAACTGCATTGACTTGACCTCACCAGCGTGCAAAACCCTCAAAGTCCTCTGCATACTATCAATAAAGTCCTAAGGGTCCATAATTTGCTACAACACTGAGAACTCTGGAGGATCTAGTCCGGGAAAGGTCTTAACCCTCGCACTACCCGCTCAGTCTGCCTGAGCCGCTACCAATCTGGTCAATGACTGCGTAGCATCTCGCACATCCTTGGCTGGTGCATCTGGCTGAGGAGCTGAGGCAGGTGTTGGGGGCAGGGTATGCGAAGTTTGAGATGGACTCTCACTCTGGGACTCACCCCGAGCCCTGGTAGCTCGTTGAGCACGGCTAGTGGTCTCACCAGCCACTCCCCTTCTGGGCAGCTGTAGATTTCTTGTGGGGCATCGCTGAAATCAGAATAAATCATTGGAAAGCGAACTCTTAACACATGGCTCTATCGCACGATCTAAGAGAAAAAATGACAATTTCCTAAATGTCCTGTAGCCTCCTATTTATAAGTGTAGTGCACGACACGCCCATAAATAAGACTCTACTAGACACGGTATGTAGACAACCCTAGAACGGAATTGCTCTGATACCACTTCTGTCACGACCCAACCGATGAGTCGTAAGGAGTGCATGACTTCTAATGGCCAAGCAGACCTATACTCGCAACTAAACAACACTGAATAATCGGATGGCCCATATAACTCATAGCTAAACCTGGCTGACTCACAAAAGAACAACAACAAGAACTATGTGATATATATCTGTACATACATACACATATATACGAAACAATAGTCACAGGACGATATATATATATATGTATATACAAAAGAATGGGAGCCGACAAGGCTACATCATGTACCATCTACATATAATTGTCTACGGACCTCTAATAATAGAAAATCAGAAAGGACGGGATAGGGCTCCGCCATACCCTATATATATATATGTATATATATATATATATATATATATATATATATATATACATATATATACATATACATCTCAAAATGTCATACCAAAAACAAAAGCTCGCATGGAGCGCACGACCGGCTGTCTTTGAGTAGAAATCCCACCGAGCCGGACCGCCCGTCCATCTACACCGAATACAACGGCGTGAACGCAGCCCCCCCCTCCCGAGCAATAGGGGAGTCAGTAAAGCATAAGAACATCAAGCACATAAGAATCATGAGAGACATCTGAAATATAAAAGCTAATCTCAATGTCTGAATGCATCTACGGCTGGTCATCGAGAAACATCAGTATAACTCTGTATGTCATAAGAATGCCTCGAAGGGCGTATGATCTGCATAGGTCATAATATAGCTGTCAGTGTCGAGAAACATACGGCCCAATCCATATCTCATAAGTCAGTGCCGAGGAACATACAGCCCGATCCATATATCATAAGTCAGTGCCGAGGAACGTACGACTCGATCCATATATCATATCATTAAGGTGCACCAGCTGATCAGGTGGTAATGCATATATAAGCATATATATATATATATATATATATATATATATATATATATATATATAATATATACGTATATAACGCCTTTTTGGGTGTCGGGTCAATATGCATATGTATAGTGAATGCAATGCATAAGTATAATGAGTAACTAGAACTCTCGGAGTGACATAAGGTCGTACTACCTCTGATAGACATCTTTTGAGATAACATCATCAATATAAGAAATCTCAGGACCCAAGAACAGAAGGAACACCCATGACAAGGGGTATAGGGTCATCAAAGACTGAGGTACTCTTGCCTCTAAGAATAGAGTAATATGGAGGCTCGTTCTTATGTTTTTTCATTCATATCATAAGATCATGCCAAAATGAAAGAAGGGATAGCCTTAACATACCTTGAAGCATATCTAATCGTCCAACCTCTACTTCTTGAACTCGTAAGTCAACAATCAAAACAACATAGACTACAAATAGATCATTTACCTTGCTAATTAACGAATTTAAGTACGAAGAGAGTTTAACGAATTGCGGATAACTTCTCCCATGTAAACTTAGCAACCCTTCAACTTTCAATTCAATCCAACATCAAAAACAATATGAACAACAACAATAACAACATGTACATACCAAAATATAGCCAAATCTATTCCAAATCATCTCTCAAAATAACCCTTAACCCTAACTTTACCTTTATTCAACTTCCCACTTCCTTAACTATATATCTTCACTTAAAATTACTAAAATTCTTGATACATAGCTTAACCACAAAGGTCGGAATCATAAACATACCTTGAGGGAACTAGAATACCATGAATCAAACTTCAACTCCACTTTCAACACTTTACAACTTCAATGAAACTCTAGGACTAACTTTCCCTTCACAAGCTCGGGTTTACGGGTTTATGGGGATCGAATCTTATCAAATCTCCACTAATATTATGGAAATTATAGAGGGGAAATATTCTAGGGCTTTCTCTGATTTGGGAGTGTAAAATAAGGAAATAAAACGTGAGGGATCCATATATATATATGTGGAACAAAACAGCCCAAGTGGTTGCTAGTCGACGAGCAAGTCAACTGTCTCGTCGACACATCGATGACCGTCGACTTGCACCGTCCCATTGCCACCTCAGATTCAGGGGCTGCTGCTAGTTGACAGTGTGAAGGACGCCGGCATCAATATGTTTGCGGGCCATCCCTTTGCACTGTCAATATGCTTTAAGGCCTGAATTCCTTGAGTCCTCTAGTTCGTGTCGATTCGATTCGTTTCACTTCTAATCCTATCATATTGCAAAGAATGCATATTTATACTTTTGTACATGCAAGGTAAGGCACTTAATATCTTAAAAACTCTGGTGCAGATTTCTAAACTAAGGGTATAAACCACTAATAAGCCAAAGACTTCCTTACGACGAAAACGGGTGGTGTAACACTTTTACCATATATTACCATCCAAAGCAATTAGTCAGCAATTAATCAATAACAACAAACTTTCTACAAAGTCATCGGAATAAGAAATTAGACCTAAATAAAGTATTCTACGATTTTAGTAACCTTTTCACACCATATTCCCAGTGGGATTCGACCCCAACCTTTTTGGGTTACTATATTTGACATCATCCCCTTTACGCTAATAAAAGGTGAACTTCAAGCGTATCACCCAGACCTTACATACCAAGCATTACTAGACATCTTTTCATAACATAACTATAAATCAGGTGGGACCACGAGGGTCATCAAATGACAACCTGCTAATTCATAAGAGAAATATACTGAAAAGGGACTAGCCTGAAAAGACAAACGTATATAACCATGCTGGACATAACTATGCGAGCCGACGAGGCTGTCATAGACACCTATATAACAAAATATAGGCCCGGAAGGCCTTACGACATCCAACTATACCATAAATGTTTGCAAGCCTCTACTAGAGTACATGTCATAAAGAGGTCGGGACAGAGCCCCGCCATACCCATATGTACAACCAAAAATACCATAACAAGACATGACAGCAACTCCGAGGCAAGTGCAGTGCCCAATATCAGTTGAACAACAACCTACTGATGCGGACTGTCACCTTGCCTACTTGAACTTGTTGCCATGAAACGCAATGTCCCCTAGGTAAATGGGGCGTCAGTACGAATAAAGTACTGAGTATGTAAGGCATGAAAGTAACATAAAGAAGACATAAGAGCAACATAAGGTAAGGATACATCCTGTATATCTGAATGGCCTTTGAGGGCTATGATATGCATAAGTACTAGATATATGCGTGTATAATGCTTGCTCGTACATATATATGCGAATATAATGTCTGTCAAGCCTCTGTGGGCATTATCATCCTAAACGCTGATCAGTGGTGCGTATATAATGCCTGTCATATATATATATATATATATAACTCCTGTCAAGCCTATGTGGGTAATCATTATCACAATATACTATGTATATATAATGCATAAGTATGATAGAATACATCATGAGTCTGTCAAAGCGACGTAAGGTCGTTACACCTACGAAAATCGTTATGAGATAGCATTTTCATCAACATGTGACTCTATGAAGCATACTAAATTTGGAGAAGAGCTTGCTAAGAACAATATTACTAGAACATGAATCAACATAAGCATCTCTAGCTGCTAAGAATGGAATCATTGTGGAGTAGCGTTACATTTACGTTTCATTCATATGGATCATGCCAAAAGAAGGAAATTAGCCTTAACATACCTCAAGTCACCAACACAATTCCACAACGAATCTGCCGAACCAGTACTCCAATCCTATAACAAAGGAAGGTATTTACAAACTTAGATAGTACTAGAATATCATGTATATCAGACGATAAATTGATTCTAAAGCGAAACGGGCAGTATTTCCCTATTTCTTAATCATCACAATGCATCCAACAATGAATAATCAACACAACAACCTCATATGATCCTCTTTTAATCTTGTATCAACAATATTTAGAAATATACAATAAAACAACACGATATACTCTTCGTATACGACACCTATACACTTCCCTTCTTTCAAATACACCAAGTATAACAACCTCAACACAATCTCAACATCAACTACTATCCATAAAATAAGATTTTAGCTCAAAAACACATTAACAACATGTCTCAAAAAAGATTACAACTCAACATAAACTCAAGTTCATAATTGAACATTTCCTCCAACTTCTTTCCCTCCAAACCTATTATAACCAACACATAAACTTATAAAAATGAAAATATGATGAATTCTTACCTCAACGACTCAAGACCAAAATAATTCCAAGATTACTTCACCTTGAAGTATCCTCCAAAGCTACAATAAGAGGGAGAAACAAGCTTCAACAACACTTCAAAGAACTTTTGGCACTTGATTCTCACTTTAATTCCTTAACTTCACTTGGGGTTCATTACATATGTTGGAGAGGGTTTCTAGAAGCGTTAGGGGTTTGGTGAATGAAGAAAATGAAATAAAATAAGGAGAGTACGAATTATATACTAAAAAAGGGCTGCCACTGTCTTAAATTTACGAATAGTAAATAATATACGGTTTGTATAATTGGACCGTAAATTGCCAACAGCGGCCCACCCCCACTGTTATCAATATATGGCGGGGGTCAAACCAGATATATGGTCCATAAATCTAATCGTAAAACCCAACTTTTGTCAAAACACATTCTCGTTGATTCGTTTAACCTCTAGTCCTTTCAACACATACTAAGCATGAACTTAAACCCTCGTATACTCAATATGAACATGTCTAATATTATAAAACCTCAAAAATAATTTTTCTCTCCAAATCTATAACAACCAACTCATAAAGAAACTTAACGTACAAAAGTATGAGGTGTAAAACTTTTATATAGTGTTATGTGTTGGTTAATCTAAATAAAGAGGCGTAATGGCGAATTGGGGGTCTCGTACTAGTGAGGTGATGGGCACTTGTATGGGTACTGGTGTATCTGTATAGGTAACTAAAACCATAAACTAAATATGAAATGCGATGAAGATTATGTGTTTAGCCTTCAGGCTATGAGGAATGGTGGATAAATCCATTATGTTGGTATAATTGCTATTATTTGGGCTATGATGGCCACTATTGATTGAATAATTGTGAATATGACTTGATTTGTAATCATCACTCCACATCTTGTCTAAACTGTGAAAAGGAGATATATACTTGATATTGACATGATATTATGCATTTTCATGGTGTATGCATATCTATTCACATTTTCATGAGATAATTGACATTTGATTAATGAAATACAAGAAAGAGGCCCGGGAGGCCGGATATTGGATATGATACATGGACGGAGTGATAATGATATTACAACCAAATAGCCGGGAACTGATGTGATCTAGGAGATCTGATATTCCCGGTGGGTATATGAACCTCATGAGTCCCTCATGGGTCACGTGAAACCTACTGCAGGAGTGTGTGTATACCGGTGCATTTGGCTCTTACATTGCATACTGTTCACTTATATTGCATACATTCACTTGCATCTCATGCTACTTATGCTTGTATGACTTGATTTTATGCCATCTGTGCTCTAACTGACAGAAAGATGAGATCTTTATACTTGAACTTATCATAATTGATAGAAAGATGAGATCTTTTAACCTATACTTGTTCTAATTGATGGAAAGATGGAAGCTTTATGACTTTACTTGACTTAATTGATGAAAAGGTTAAACCTTTATGATTATTCTTGAAAAGGAATGGATTTTACGAACCGATTGGGTTGTGGAAATCTTTCTTACTTATTGTATGCTTATATACTGTGACTGTTGAAACTAACAAAGCAAGAAGAGGTGTATTCAAAGAACCAACCCTCATCATCATTATAATTAGGGTCGTTCAATGATTGTTGGGTACACGTGCTTCTCGTACTCACTTTACACTTGCTGAACCTTTTGTGTGCAGGTTTGGATTCGGGTACGTGATTTATTTTATCGCTGAGGCATACTTTGGAGTCAAGGGTGAGCTGATGATGGTCCCATGACACCAGACTTCTTTTCTATCTTTATGTTCTGTCTTTCTCCATTTCAGGCAGTGTTATGTAGTCATTTAAAACTTGTCTTCGGATTAGTAGCTCTTGTACTTGTGACTTCCAGGTTATGGGGAAAAGTTTAACTTAGACATATTTCTTTTGAGTTATTAATACTATTAAGCACCTTGGGTTGTATATCATTACTTTTCGCATTTATTTTTCTGCAATTTATTGAAGATTCGTGGCTTAATCTCTATTGGGGATTTTATATCGTGAAAAATTTGGTATCTGAGCACTAGGTTCGCCAGTCTTATGAGTACAAAAATAATGTCTAGTAGAGTCTTGCCGATCGGTACGTTGAGTTCTTTACCTATCGTCAAGAAGCTATAGGACATTTAGAAAACTTCCATTCCTTATCATGCGTATGTGATTCGGTCTAAGATCTAAACTTCTTTGTTTCAATTTCTCACTAATGGTGAGGACACATTTTTGGGTTCGCACATGAGCTGCTGGTTATGACAGCGTGCAGTACGGTACAGGATGTGTCATTGTGGTAAGGATAAGAGATCAATTTCAGATTGCAGCTATATATTGAAGACTCAATGGAGTTAGGTTGTGATTTAGAACTTTTAGTTCAGTGATATTCATAAAAAATAGGAGTAATGGTATGAAAGATTGCATGATCACTATGTCTTCAACGGTTAGTTGCTTAGAAGTTCAAGAAGTGCATTTATGGTATAGCAGGTGATGGGAATATAGTTGGCGATTTGAATTGGCATGGTTAGTGAAACAACTAAGTTATGAGTGTTGCGATTTTGAAGACTGCAGTTGAGGAGGTTTGATACAAAAGGGATGAATTACTTGTGGTGTGATAGGTACGGGAATGCTTCAAAATCATCCGAATTTATTATGACAAGTCAACGATTCAGTAATTTAAGGGTACATATGTTGGTACATTGAAGACAAGTTTACACTTGGGAAGATCAACTAGTCATATGAGAGGATAGTGACCATTCTAAGGTAGTTAAAAGAAGTTGATAAATGATGAAGGCAATAAAAGTGATCCTTGGTGATGAGATTCAAGGTGGTAAGACTTGCTATGGGGTTCATTTGAAGAGTTTTCTTTCTACTTACGAAGTTGAGTTGTACTGCAGAGAATTTGAATAGTTCTAGTTTAGCGACACGACGGTCATAATGGTAAAGTGTTTTTCCAATGGAGGCACGAGGTGTACTATCTAATAATGCACGAAAGTATGAAAGTCTAAGCTGAGTGTCGGCAGGATGTCATTGTGTGGATTTATGACGATTGGGTTAAGGATTCTTTAAGGAAATGGCTATTGGTGATATTTTAGTAAAGGGTGGGTTCGTAGGTCCGCTTGATAATTTGAGGTTTGGAGATAAAAGGGATTATTACTGAGAGCTTGTTGACATTGTGATATAAGCGACAATTGTTTGATGTTCAAGAATGATGGGTGATACTATGACATCTTTTAAAGGTTGTGTCATATGTGGAATGAATTCATTAAGTTTTCATGAGATGATGATACTATATTTATGAAGTGAGTGTTGAAGGAATATGAAGTGGTGGGTATGTTTGACTATGTAGTAGGATACTGGGGGACAATGATCGACTAATTGGAAATGATTCTAGTGATGGACAAGTGTGAGGATTTATTACATAAGGAGTTATCAACCGTTGCACTAAATGTTGGACAAGGGATGCAGGTATTGTGCCTATTTTTTAGAGCTTGACAAGTTTCTACAATTATAGGTGATGTGACTCGGTGGAGTTGATGAAATGAGCAGGATAATCACATCAATTTTTGGAGGCATTTTGGTTTGGACGAAACAAGGAAAGAGATGGTTCTTCTTGGGAAAACATCATTTAAGGACCATTGAGTGAGGTGTCAGTCACAAGGACATTTAAAGTGGTATATTTATAGTAGATGTTACCTCACTCGAATTTTGACGTGCATTTTGGAAATTGGAGTAAGGATTAGTAATATTGTTGAAACTAAGAGTAATATTGTTGAAAATAAGAGAAGTGAATTCACTATGGTACTTTTGTGTATTTATATTGGGTTGGTGGACTTATAAGCCAAGATAGAAGAAGGATTATTCAGTTAAGGGATCTTGGCAAGAATACTGGTATGGAATTGTATGAGAATGCTAGAAAGATTAGATGAACAGTAAGTGAGGATTGCTCTACAAATTATGGACTAGCACAGTGGGGTTGGAATATCACATTGGCAATAACTAATTTTTGTCATAATAACTAGAGTTGGTTAGTACTTTCTGGTGCAAAGGCTTCATGAAGGATTGTTCATATGATGTGTTTGATTTAGATAAGTATCCAAATTTGAGATTTGAGTGAGACAGGTAAAACTTTCAGTTGTTAGAGTTGTGAATTACTATTATCTCTAGGATTGGCGCAACTATTTTGCAAGTTTTTTGGTATTTCAGTACACTCTCGAGTGGGTTTGATTGATTTTTGGTCGATAGAGGTGAATGTGATTGTGAATGGAGTATGGAAACTAAAGAATTAAAAGAGAGACAAGTTTGATCTCGAATTGGAAAGATTAAGGTACATCTTCAGAAAAGGAAAGGATTTGGATTCGAAGTAATGAGATTTACTTGAGTCAAGTATGAATTATGGTGGTGTTATCTTGCATCAT
Source organism: Lycium ferocissimum (assembly GCF_029784015.1). Taxonomy (NCBI): domain Eukaryota; kingdom Viridiplantae; phylum Streptophyta; class Magnoliopsida; order Solanales; family Solanaceae; genus Lycium; species Lycium ferocissimum. The sequence goes on along the minus strand of NC_081349.1, from coordinate 51,679,823 downwards.
TCAGATAGGGTGTAACTGTTAGGTATGATTGAAGAAGGAAGTCTATGGAATTTGTCTAAGTGCTATGGTGAAGTGCCATTGGGTTTTGCGATTGGTGATGTAAGGTTACGTAAATTCGGATTAGGTGTGAATGTGTAACAATTGGTGTTAAGATGACATTTTAGCTATATGAATCCTTTCGGGATGAAGTATTGTAACATCTCGGGTGTTTGGACTTAGGCTCGACTCGTTTTAAAAGAAAATAATGAAATATAGAAATTTTCACGTTTTTACGAAAGTGGTCGTGGGGCCTACTACAAGAAGTCATAAGCTTTATTTGGGAATTTGGAGAAGCACCTAAATTAAAAGTTGTAGTACGTGGAAATATCTTTCCAACCATGTAAGGATCAGTCCAATCAGAGATCAGGGTAAAGATATATGATCGTCGCAAGATGGCTAATAGTGAGGTACTTAAGATTCGATAGAATCGGCTAAGTTTACGGCATGTCTTCCTTCCAGCACCATGTCATGAAAATCCGTTGAGAATTTAGAAAAGCTTAAAACATGAAAGTTATAGATCATTGCAATACCTTTCAACAATATATTATGGAGGCTGAACAGAGTTACGTACAAAAAGTTATGTGCGCTACAAAAAACCACTGCACAGAAATCGACACGGGCCACCTGCGTGGGCTTCTCGTCGGGCGTGAGGGCACGTGCATTGGCCTCGAATCTTGGGCTCATCATGGTAAAACACCTCTTTGACCAGGTACTTGCAGGGAGGTCAGGCATTGGCCATGCATGACGGGCCCAATGAGGGAACGACGGATTTTCGGGTCAAAAGTCAAATTTTTGCATTTTTATTCCTATTTAAGCTTGGGGTTAGTTCCTAAATATCCCTAATCACAAAAAATCAACCCTAAGGCCTCCCCAAACCTCTAAGTTCAGTTTCTACTCCATTTATATCCATTCTACAGTAAGTTCATCTCTTCTTGACACTAGTTCATCTCTCCAAACCCTAGGTTCTTAAAAACTCAAGAAGAATCGAAAAGGGACATGTTGAGTTCATCTAAGATGTAAGACTTCTAATTTTCTGAGTTTATTAATAAGGTTTAGATTGGTGTAAAGTATTCTACAAGATTAGAGTCCGCTAATGATTCAGATGAGGTCTTTTTAAGGCTAGAAAAGCCCTAGTTTTTTCGAATAAGGGTAGAAATCACTAGAATTGGTTAAAGTTCTAATCTTTCTAATCTAGAACAATTGTACTGTGATTGTTGAACCTTAGGAATTCCATTTGGTAGCCTTTTAGCGGGATTTGAAGTATGTCTCTTTTTAAAAATACTCTTTCAAACAGTTTTTATGAACTCTTTGGCGTGGTTTGTATGCGTGAGGGACAAGCCCACATTAAATCTTGTTTGTACTATATTATATATATACGTATTCGTGGTTGTTTTCCTCTTTAAAGGATGATTGAAAATCGTGATATAAAGCAGTGGTATTCGAACTTGAATTACCTCATAAGGGATGTTTAAACTTGATAATTGAAAAGCTTGACTATCTCATGTGAATTCTATTTAATGGATTGTGTTGAAGTTGAAACTTGTTTAAAGAAGTGAACCGGGTTTTCTAAAACTGAAATGATTTGATGTACCCCTATAATCGGATGTTGAACTTAATCCTTAAGGAATAATGTGACTATCATGATATGACTGGTGATTCGGCTTCTATGCTAGGATTGTGATTCGGCTCCTTTGCCATAATTTATATTTTTTGTGTTTGGCCTAGCTACTAGGGAGGAAGAGTGGTCATCGAGGGTTACACACCCCGATGTAGTATTTTGATAACTATTCAGAAGGAAGGATAGTCATAGTGGGTCAAATTGCCCCGATGTGGTGCTTCTATGCTGTTTAGGGAACCTTACATGGTCATCCCTTTGTTTTACTAACTTAGGCCTGTATTGGCATGTGTTATAACTTGTTTGCCTATGAGTGGCTTGTTGATGATATTAAACTCCTAATGGAAAGACTCAAATTGTAATTTATGGCTTAATGGATTGGAAAAAGTATATCTCTCTCTTAATGGTTTCTTTTTATGGTTATGAAGTTGACGGTTTATGTTGTCTCTGGATTTCAAACTGTTTTTATTGAAATTTCACTGATTTTTATTATATTATGTTGATATTAACTATTGTCCCGGAGACACTCACTGAATACGCAGTACTCAGGCATAGCATTGTTGTTTTTTATGGTATGTTAGGTAACAAAAAAGAGCATGTCGTGATATGCGTACGGGGTAGGAGAACTTGCTGATTTCCAAACTAATTAGTGAGCCCATATCTTTGTTCACGGGACACCGCTCCATCGTTATTTATTTATTCTGGTTTCGGGCTGCTTCCTGAAGTTAGATACTCGTTTATTCATCATAGAAGCTCTATAGATAGTTGTCAGAATTGTGGGTAGATGTTGAAGTCTCCTATGAGCTTTTTAGGCGTTTGCTACGTTTATAACTAATCATTTATATTAGACTTCCCCTGATTTTGTTTCATAATTGTGATTTTAATTTTATTAATTAATGAAAGATTATCGAAAAAAGACTTGACATTATTGATTTATAAGGTACTTCTGATATTGTTCATAACATCGGATGCTGGTCACGTTTAGGGTGGGTTTTGGGGTGTAACGGGCGACTATGAGGTGCAAAGTTCAGATGACTGATTTGATAAGATTGATGGGAAGGAAACTTGCGTTTTACCAAGGTGAGTAATCTCATAGGATTCTTGAATGAATGGGCTAGAGTTGATTAATTAGAGGAAATCTTGAAGTGTCTTCAGATTGAATGTTAAATTCATATTTTAGTGGTAAGACTGTGTTCGTGATAGTAGAATATGACGCAGCGTTATTGACTGGGTAACATGATTGAGTATTCTAAATATTAACGAATTGGGAGTATTGTCGCGGTAAGGCATATAGATAGCAAGATTTGATACTTTTGGATTTGTGCGCAAAAAGGTACTTTAATCAGAGATCAATGGTTTTGAAGGGGGAGTAAGAGGTTGCAAGCGTTGCGTCCAGGTATTTGAAGTGGTGAAGGAGTTCAGTAAAAGCACAAGAAGGAGAATTCGATGTGTTGTTATTTATCAGATTTGCATGACTGGTGTGAATTGAGAAACAGGAAGATTTAAGTTGTAAGGTATAGTTACTCGACACTAAGTTGATGAGTTGGGTGAACTTTCAGTTTTTGAAGTCGAAAATGATAGCATAAGGTTGAGTGTTTATGAACAAGGATTAGAATTAGTTATCGCAGACTTATGAAAGGTCTATAATTGGTTTTGTGAAGATTTAGGAGTCAAATCGGGTGACTATTGGTAACATTCGGGGAGTTGTGCAATTTACATTGGGTCAAATTGCACATATAATGCTGGGTGACTTATGGATATATTAACATGAAGATTTATAGTTATTCTAGTAACCTATTTTTGAAGATTTGATATATTTATAGTTCAGAATAGAGCTATGGACAATTGTTGAGCTTTATTGGAGTTTGCAAGTGGAATTGATAATATTTTACTAATGGTAGGTATTCAGAGAGTTCTTATGGTTTACATTGATACTTGGTGATGTATTGAAGAGGTACAAATGGATTTGAGAAGTCTTTGGGGTGATTAGTTAATTTTCTACAGATTTGGCACGACAAGGTAATGTAACGACCCGTTAGGTCATTTTGGTTTTTTTTTTTTGACTATTTTACCCCTAATGACCCTTCCCCTAGCTTCCTTAGAGTATATTTGACTTGTGGGAATGGGTGGCGCGATTCCTAAGGTATTTGGATGAGATTTGGGTGAGAAAATGGGATTTTTTAGAAGTTCAGAAGTGTTTGATTGACCAAAGTCAACATCGGGGCTAAATGAGTCTTTTTGGAAGTTTTATCGATTCCTTTAGGTTTGGAGTGTTAATTATGACTTGGTTGAGAAGTTGGTTCGGTTCCTAAAAGGCTCGGGAGTATTTTGGTCTATTAGTTAGAAATCTAGCTTTATGAGATTTAGTGTAGATCTTGATCAACACGGGGTCAAGATCTTTTGGAAATTCCGAGTACGCGAGTGGCTTCGCAGTGTGTTTTAGAACCGGTTTGCATATTTGGTTCGTGTCCAAGAGGTATCGGATGAGTTTTGGGTGTTGCATAGATATTTAGAAGTTGCATGTTTTTGCTGGTTCTGGTGTTTCTCCACCTGCGTGGGTGAGGTCGCACCTGCGGAGCCACACCTGCGCAAGGTGGGTCGTAGGTGAGAGAAATGGCTAAGTGGCTTTGGGCCGCTTCTGCGTGAATGGGTCCGCAGAAGCGGAACCGCGCCTATGGATCTTTGGCCAGTATTTGCGTGTTTAGGCCGGTAAGTGGACCTCGTACCTATGAGGTTTGGGCGGCCGAAGCAAGCCAGTAGGTGCGAGGAATGGTGCGCATAAGCGGGAATCATAGGACCAAAACCTATTAAATTTCCCATTTCAAGATTAGACTTTTCATTCACATATTTGGAGCTTTGGGACTCGGTTTAAGGAGATTTTTGAAGGATTTGCTAGATTCATCAAGTGGGTAAGTTTCTAATCTTCCTAATTCGATTATATCATCAATTATTAAGGAATTTCATGCTAGAAATCATGATTTAGGATTGGGGAATTGGGGGTTTATGAACCCTAAGTCTGAAATAAGGGATTCTTCACTTAAGCATGAATTTGATGATGTATTTGGTTCATTTTTGGTATATAGACTCCATAGTTGTCAGCTAAACTAATTTTGGGTTGAATTTCCTCTTTTATCCCTAGTGGCTCGGTATCATTGGAATCATATAACTTTCTAGAATAATAATTTGACCATATTGAACCCGATTTTGCAACGAAATTATGATTTTTACCTTCGGGGTTTGGAATGAGATTTCTGGGTTGACTTTCTAGACCCGAATCTTTATATGGCAATATAGGTATCGCTTGACTCGTATTCTTACGTATGACCTATGCTCAAACAACTTGGGATCATTCGTCGGCTTTACAAAAGGGCAAGGCTTTGATGTGATTATCCAGCTCCAATTTAGGCATGTTGAGACTTTTTTTTATCTTAAATGGGGTAACTAAAGGGGTCCCGATACTTGTGAGGTGACGAGCACTTTTATCGGGTACCGGTGCCGTGATATGGATATTTGCATAATTTCAATTATATAGTCCGGTCTGAATGCCATGCTCTGGGCATTAGCTTATATCATAGATTTATTTGTGTCTGTCATTGGATTATGAGGTCCCTTATTTATTGCTTCTATGCTTATTACGTGTCTTTTTTATGATTGTATGTTCTCATCATTCCTAAATACTTGTTTAAAAGTGGAAAACAGCTAAAGATTGAATCTTCATTGCTTAGTTTGACTTATTGTTAGTTGTGAATGTCATATTCGTGCCTTATGTAGTATCTCATGTGCTTTTGAGGATACATTGTGATGTCTTAGGGGAATGGTTCCAGACGGAGTGATGATGGTATTTTAAGCAAAACTGGGTAGAGATAGGTAATGTCAGCCTAAGGGCTAAGTACTGTGATTTAGACCCTACGGGGATGAGTATTGTGATTTAATGCCAAATATGGCTAGGAACCCAATGTGATCTGGGAGATCTAAAATTTCATGTTGGTATATGGACCTCACGAGTCTCCCATGGTTCACGATTCGTAAAATTTGAACGTGTGTGTACTGGAGATGGTAAAGGCCTTGCATTGCATATCATTTGCTTAACATGATATTCTATTCATTTCCTTGATTGGATGAATTATTTGAATTGTTGTCTGGTTTGTCTGAAGATGCTCTTGAATACTTGATGGACTTGAGGATTTAAACGTTTTACTTAGGTTTGTAACCCGTGATTATGGTCCGTATTGTGATAATTATTAATGTGGACTAATAGCGGTTAAGTGTGGAAGTGGTATTTATAAGCCAACCCTCGTCTCTTTTTTCTTTAGGATTGGTCGACGATGCTGGTGAGTACACATTGTTTCCCGAACTCACTCTACACCTACTGCACCTTTTTGTGTGCAAATTCTGACCCTGGTATGAGTACCGTTTGAGACTTTGCCGATTTTTTCGGAGGCCATTTCGAGACTTTGGGGTGAGCTGCTAGCAGATCCATAGAACCGGATTCTCATCTATCCTTACATTCTATCTTTCTATCCCTACTTTCTGTCGTTCTATCCCTACTTTCTGTCGTTTTATCCCTAGACAATTTCGGGTTATACCCAAACGTTGTATTATTCTATCTTAGCAAGTTCTTGTACTTGTGACACCAGTTTTGGGGATGTATTTACTTTTGCCGTAATTTATGATTATAAAGCTTTAAAGACTTGAAATTGACTTGTATGTTATTTCCGCATTTTAATCTATTTTTTTTTTAAAATTGGGTTGTGGATGACTTATTAACTTGGTGGGAGTTAGTGCCTTCACGGCTTATCGATTTGGGTCATGAGAGGTAATCCTTAGGGTGATACGTATTGTTTGTTTTGTGACGACGTAAGAATAATTGCACAATGAGTGTTAGCTCAATAGCTTCAACACGATGAAACGGAACTAACGGATTAGGAAATAGCGCAATCGGCCTTGGATAAGGTTAGTTTTTTACGAAAATGCGTGGAATTGGCTCAGAACGGGCACAAATTCTCTTCTAGTGAGAGGGAGTCATGATTTAGACTTGTGGTGTGTCACAACGTGTTTTATACGGATTCTTGGTACTAATGACGACTCTGGATGGAGAGGAAGAAAAATAAATTGAATTAGGGTATTTGACCGGTACAAGTTTGGTAATGGATTATGGCTACAATGAAAGGATTGAGGTGTCAAAGATATGAGAAATACTTGAGGAAGAAATTTAAGGTATAGAAAAATAGAGATTTAAGTTTTGAGCTAAGTAAAACGAAGTTTTGATTGATAAGGTGAACGAGCAGTGCTATCAGTGTAATTCTTGCCTGTGTAGACTTGCATTAGGTTTACAAAGGAGATCTTTCGGCTACTTGACAGCTTGGGTACTTTTCTTTACCGTTTGAGGATGAACGTGTGTTTAAGTGGCAGACCATGTAACAATCCGATTGGTCATTCCGAGCTTTTAGGCTTGTTTTCCCAAAATACCCTTGATGTAGTTTTATCTTGGCATTTATGACTTGCGGCAATGGGTGGCGTGGTTTTTGAGGAAATCGGGTGAGTTTTGAAAGCTTTTATAGAAAAATTGGAAGTTCTTAATTTAAGGAAATGAGGAAATGTCAATATCGGGGGTAAATGCGTCATTTTTGAAGTTTTATCTATTCCATTAGGTTCAGAATGTGATTTTTTAATTAGTTGGACTGTTGGTTCGGGCCCCGAGACATTTGAGTGTGATTTGGATCGTTGGTTGAAAATCTAGTATTTTGAAGAATTGGAGTTGACCTTAGTCAACACCGGGTCAAGATGACTTGTTTTGGGAATTCTGAGTGCATGAGCAGGTTCGTAGCGTGCTTTATGATTGAAATGCATATATGGTTTGTCTCCGGGACGTTCTGAATGAGTTTCGAGATTCGAATCAAATATTGGAAGCAAAATGAGATTTTTCTCATTTCTGCTGTGATTTGGGGGTCGTGATTGAGATGTGGAAAAATGACTGGACAATATTTTAAAAATCGGATCGGGATTATTTAGTATGTTGGACATATTTTGAGTTTTAGATCTCGGTTTGATGTGATTTTGGTGGCTAAATTTTCGTCTTGGAAAAGGGGTAAGTATATGACCTTTATTTTGGTGTTTCTCCACAATTATTTCTACTAGTTATCATTTTTATCCACGTTTGACTTGTAAAAATTGGGGGTTTTGAGCCTTAAAGTTGGGAAATTATAAATCATTGATTAAGGGTCAATTCATGGATGAAGTTAGTTGATTTTCTGGATCTATAACCTATGGGATATGGGTAAATTGATTTACAATAAAATTCCAATTTTGCCCTTGTGGGCTTGGGGTTAGCTTTTTAGGTTCATTTTTTTGGTTTTGAAATAAAGTATAGCAATAGGGGTATTGTTGGACTCGTCTAACCTCGTAGAATACCATTTGACTAGATTGAACTTGAAAATTTAGACATGGTAGAGCATCCAGAAGTCTTATTCTTCGTTTGGATCGGGATTAGGACCGTTTGGAGGCATTGACGAAAGGCAATCCGTTCGTGAGCAATGGGACTTCAAATCTAAGGCAAGTTGTGACTTACTATACCCTTTATATAATGTTATGTGTTGGTTAATCTAAATATGAGGCGTAATGGGGAATTGGGGATCCCGTACTCGTGAGGTGACGAGCACTTGTGCGGGTACCGGTGCAATTGTATGGGTAACTAAAAACATGAACTACATATGAAATGTGATGAATATTATGTGTTTCGACTTCAGGCCATGAGGAATGGTGGATAACTCTATGTAGGTTGGTATGATTGTTGTTATTTAGGCTATGATGGTCCTAACTGGTTGAAAAATTGTGAATAATGACTTGATTTGCATTCGTCACTCCACATCTCATCTAAACTATGAAAAGGACATATACACTTGATATTATGCATTTTCATGGTGTATTCCATTCACATTTGTATGATATTATGGATATTTGATTGATGAAATTACGAGAAATGGGCTTGGAAGGCCGGATATTGGATATGGTACATGGACAGAGTGATGATGCTGATTTAGCCAAACGGCTGAGACCCGATATGACCTGGGTGATCTGGTATTCTCGGTGGGTATATGGACCTCATGAGTTCCCTATGGGTCACGTGAAACCTACTGTAGGAGCGTGTGTATATAGGTGCATATAGCCATTGCATTGCATACAGTTCACTTGCATTGCGTACATTCCTTTATATCTCAAATCATTTATGTTTGTCGACTTGATTTCATTCCATGTGTGTGTTAAATGATATAAAGATGAGATCTTTATTCTTGAACTTGTCATAATTGATAGAAAGATGGGATCTTTATACCTACACTATACTTGTTCTTTGAGGGAAAGATCGAAGCTTTATGACTATACTTGTCTTAATTGATGAAAAGGTTAAACCTTTTCGATTATTCTTGAAAAGGAATGGACTTTATGAACCAATTCGGTTGTGGAAATCTTCCTTACTTATTGTATGCTTATAAACTGTGACTATTGAAACTAACAAAAAAAAAAGAGTATTGGAAGTACCAACCCTCGTCATCACCACGGTTTAGGGTTGGTCAACGATGCTGCTGGGTAGACATGCTTTCCGTACCACTCTACACTTGCTACAGCTTTTCTGTACAGGTTTGGATCTGAGTATGAGTAGAGGTTGTGATTTCGTTGATCGCTGAGGCATACTTTGGAGTCTAGCGTGAGCTGATAACGGTCCCACAGCACCAGATTTCTTCCCTATCTTTATGTTTTGTCTTTCTCCATTTTAGACAGTGTTATGTAGTAATTTAAGACTTGTATTAGGATTAGTAGCTCTTGTACTTGTGACTTCCAAGTTTTCAGGAGAAGTTTGACTTAGGCATATTTCATTTGAGTTATTAAGACTATTAAGTACCTTGGATTGTATATCTTTACTTTCCGCATTTATTTTTTTCCAATTTATTTAAGATTCGCGACTTAGTCTCTGTTAGGGATTTTGGGTCGTAACATTTGTTCTATAAACTTTTTATCCTAATCATTTTGGTCAAGGTAGTATCACTAAGCAGCTTAGTACTCATATGAATTCATTGTTATATGGATGTATATGTTTCAAACAGTTAAAAACTATGCCTCCATCATTTTCTACTCCTTAATGGGCCATACTTAATAAAAATTATGATTAGTGGGATCAATATATCCCGAATGCAGATAGCTATTCGAGAGGGGGGAAAACCTTCCCACTCCAATCTATTGGGATCAAAATAAGAGGGCGTCATTAACGACGATAAATCAGACACAAAGAAAAGCATGCTAAAATATACATAAAAATATGATTTGGCTAATTGGCCTACATATGATAAAACGAATATAAAAGAAAGCATAAGAACTATTGAGATTAAAATCTCCCCCAAAACAAAACTCTCTAAACAACTACATTGTGGATGCTATTGTGTTATGAATGAGAAGAAAAAATCTTCTATTTATAGAAGTCTCAAACTTTTCCTCCAAGAAAGGGATAGATGTGGAAGATTCCTTTTCAACCAATAAAACTTCTCCCACCAAGAAATCTTTTTGAAGTAAAACACAATTATGATATAATCCAATAAAGTAGGAACTTCAAGACAAACACTGACAAGTCTCCCCTTGACCTGAATTTTCTGGCAAAACATTCTTGATTCTTCTTCTTCATATAATTTTCATATATCATTATTGTTATCACGGTTAAAAGTTGATATGGGTTAAAAATTGTAGCCTTGTGCGTTAAAAAAAATATAATCACAGGCTAATAATACTCAAGCCCTATGTTAAAAGTGAGTAGGGTTGAAAGTAGAGCTCATGCGTTAAAAGTAAGCATGTGTTGAAAATTGGAGTCCAATCGTGAAAAGTAAGCAAGAGTTGAAAATTCATTGTTGTTTGGAGCAGCAGGATTATTGTAAATATGGTTGAAAATTCATCTCCACATGTAGTAGTCCAAACAAAATTTTCATTATCATAAAATAAGTTGCAGTTTTATTTGAACCAGCCTTGAATCTATCTTCAACCTCGTTGAACCATTGACTCTCATACCACTTGTTTGGATCAAAATAAGAGGGCATCATACTGGAACTAAAAATTTCAAACTTTGAATGATGATAAATTAGACACAAAGAAAAGTATACCAAAATATGCATAATAATATGATTTGGCCAATTAGCCGACATATGATAAAACTAATATAAAAGAAAGCATAAGAACTATTGAGAGAAAAATCTCTCCCTAAACAAAACTCTCTAAACGACTACATTGTAGATGCTATTGTGTTATGAATGAGAAATAAAATATCTTCTATTTATAGAAATCTCAAACTTCTCCTCCAAGAAAGGGATAGATGTGGAAGACTCCTTTTCAACCAAGAAAACTTTTCCACCAACAAAACCTTTTCCAAGTAGAACACAATTATGGTAGAATCCAAATAGAAATTTCAAGACAAACTCTAACAAATCTCTCCATGACTTGAATTTTTCGGAAAAATATTCTTGATTCTTGTTCTTCTTCAAACGATCTTCATATATCACTGTTGCTTACTGTCACGATCCAAATTTCAAAGTAGTGAAGGAACCTACCTCCATCCGGTAGGCGAACCATCCACAACTGATTAAACCAATTTTAACAAGATATTATGTGGAAAGAAATAAATAAATTCATTTCAAAGTTATAATCAAGTTTCATAATTATGAATATGTGGAAAAAGTAATACAACCCAAAATCTAGTGCCACAAGTAAAACAACTATTAGAATCAGAAGTACAAGTCTGAACATCATCTTGGATACACTATCTAAGAATGAAAAGACAGGATTAAATTAAAGAAAAGGAAATTCGATGCAGCAGATCAGTCAGCAACTCACCCCGAATCCTCTAAACAATCAGCTCAACAGTAGGTGAATCCTCGTGCTCTGCTAGTATTACGGACAGACTCTGCACACAAAGGTGCAACAGGTGTAGAGTGAATACGAAAAATCAACGTGTACTCAGCAGCATCGTCGATCGACCCTAAACTAAAATGGTGACGATGAGTCTTTTGAATGCTTACTCTCGCACTTACCCCCTATTAGTTCTTAAAGCATAATTATAATCCGACAAGTAAGGCTGGAAAGATCACTCAATTCAAGAATTTAGACAAGAAATCCATCAAATGAGGTAAGTACATTCGAATAAACCTTTCAACTAAGTCAAACAATAAGAAATTAATAAGATGATATGATACGAGATGCAAATGCAATGTAAATATATATATATATATATATATATATATATATATATATATATATATGACATTTGGAGACCGTATGGAGTAAATCAGTTAACACGTTACTTGATGAATAGCCCTCCTAACCGTAAGTTAAGGTGGGGCTCACATGTCGGGGTTTTATAAAGGACATATAAAAAGTGATATGAGTAGTACATGGGAATTTGAGCAAATCTTAAGAAGGACCCTTAAACCAAATATGGGCATAAGCCCTCCAAAAGGATGATTTAAGGATACGTTTTCGGATGATCTGACTTGAAGGGGCCAAAACGCTATTACAAATTTGGAATTTGGAAACACACCAAAAATGAAAGTTGTATATAATTGAGAGAAATTTTCAACCATAGGTCGTTGGCCCTCATACCATAGCGGGATCAAGAATTATGGTCATTTTATGATAAAGACTCCAAGCTGCCAAATGGCTTCCGCAGGTCCCACTTGAGAAGGTCGGTTAAATACCTCCATTAACTCTATTTTTTTAGAATTTTACATTCTCAAAAGTCCTAGAAACTTCTCAACACAACCCCCAAACATTTATAGCCCATTAAATTAAGAATTTAATAAGATTACACCAAACTAGTCCATGAAAGGTGATTGTTCTTGCTTCTACTTGATATTGTGGTAAGTTTGGTCTTGAAGAAAGTTGGTGTGGCTGAATTTATTCAAGTATAAGGTATCTTCTTCATCCTATCGCTTATGTTGAGTTGATTTAAAGGTGTAGAAAGTCTCAAAAGTGAAAATAGTTATGGAGGGAAGTTTATAAAAGTGTCGTGTTGTAGTTATGGTGTTTATGGACTGTTTTGAGCATGTTGTCGCCATGTGGTTGGGCTGATTTACATGTATAGAGATAGTATCTAATGTTTTTGGTGTGTTGATGAGATTATGCTCCTTGATTGGGAAGCAAGGAGGTGTATATTGTTGTTGTATGTTGAAAAACATCGCGTGGAATGTTTTATGGAATATATTGGTATTGATAATATTGTTGTTAATGTTGGTATTGTTGTTGTTGTTGTTGGTTCTTGATTGTGATTTCGGGCTAGGCACATACTGTGGAGATGTTGCTGAATTTTGGCAGATTTTAAAGGAGTTTGGTTTAAGGACTTGAGATAGGCATATGACGATAAGTCTAACGGTAGTATAATTTCTCTTGAGTGTAGATTTTCAAGTTTGGGAGAATAAGCATTAATTTGTAGGAGATCAATCATGTATGTTAAGTCTTTCCCTTTCTTTCATTTTGGCATGATCCTATGACATGAGTGAACAACGAGTAATCGAGTCTCCATATTACTCTAATCTTAGAAGTACTAATAGTATCTCAGTTATTGGTCATCCTGTACCTCTCTATGATGATTATTCCTTCCGTTCATGGGTCCTAATGTTGTATCATGATAATGTTAGTTTATGTTTATACATTGCATTCATTTGCATACATGCATATTGACCCGAAGTTCTTCCGTCAAACCTTGATCAATGAACCTACAAAATCCTTCAAATTGTATCTGATTAAATCCAGGTATTGTAGATATTCCCTCATTTCCATCCTCGAGCATTTTTCATTTCCCATTTATAAAAAAAAACCCACTATAGGTTCATTATTCATCTAATTAGATAGATTAGATAAATGATCTAGCAATGATGGAATTTCTATTTTGTTTACCGAATCACATGAAATTTTACCCAACTCCATATTTGGAATGTATAAAATACGTATAAACGGAGGAAGAAAGAGAATTTTCTACTTAAATGGAATTGGAATTTCTTGGAATTTTCAACAGATACAAATGGAAAGAAATTGATAAAACATCCCTAGAAAAAGACTTCTGCTACTTAGACTTATTAATTAAGTTATACAATTTTGTATAGAAAAGCAAAACCAAAATAATATCTATATTTCTGGAACTCTATAGGATGGTATCGTATTTTAAAGAAATGGCATCTTTCCTAAGCTAGCGCTTTCTATGCGAACGGCTTGTTGCCTCGAGGAACAACCTTTTCTCAATTGGAAGTTTCAAGGTAAGAGTTTATTATAAAGCTGCTTCCCTAAGCATGCATATCAGGCCAACATATGTGTCAATTTAGCGGTAATTACATAAGTTTAATTGCTGTGTGGTAAGGGTCAGTCAACCAATAAGGTAAATTATTCCCTACTTTCGCTTACCTTGTTTTGGCCTGCGACTAGTTCTTCTCAGCCTCCTTACGCCTTGGTTTTTAGTTCATCGTTCGTTCGCACTCACTTCTTCTTTCATTAGTTGGCTATTCCTGAGGTCTATTCCAATGTCTTAAAGTCATGGCTTAGTCCCCCCTAGATTCTTTAGGGTTAGGGCTTTTGTTTAACCGCTTTACCATTCTCACTATTCTCAAGCCAAGAAAATATTCTATTGGCGGCATTCGTGAGGAAGAGAAAGATATGTTGGTTGAAAGGCTTAGGCCTCCTACCGAGATTGGGGCTGCTTCAGTGCAATCTTCCATATTCTGGCTTGGATTCAGCCCGCTTGCAACGATTGAGCCCTAAACCTGTGCTTTCCTTCTTGCTTGGCCCGTCCAACGCGGATTTGTTCGTTGTGCGAGCCTTTTTCTTACCATTTTCTGCTTGTTTTGATACCATTTTACTACAACATTACGTTGCAGAAAAACACGAGCTTTCTGACCCCTCAAACGAAATAGTTGATTTGGCGCACCATATTCAACCATAAACAACTGAGATTGGACAGGAACAGACTAAGAGAAACCTAATGGTCTCAAAGCAAATTCAGAAATAAACTAGCAAGAAATTGAATAAGAGAAGAGCGAAAGCACCCTTTACCTAGGCATCTGCCAGGGAATTTGAAAGCAACTGTGCTTGATTCAACTCACTTCACTTACAAAGCACTTTCCCAACGATCCTATCCATTTCTCACACTCAAAATAAGAAAAAGAGAAAACATCCAAATGGAGAAGTAGGAAGTTAGAAAGTAAGTGGATTCGTAGACAATAGAAAAAGAAAATAGATCGAAGAATCGATAGTCTCATTCGCATTACTGTGTTTACTTTGTTGCGCTCTCTCGCTCCTTTCTCGCGGAGCTGCATACCGAAAAAAGCCCTTATTCGAATTAGATCTGATTTAGCCTCTTTCTAAAGGGAAAGAGCGTAACTTTAATTTTTTATGCACTGAGCTATTGTTGCAATTTATTCAATTGTTATTCAAAATTCTTTTTATTGTCTTTCTTTTCGACCTTGTACCGGTGTACACGGAACACTAAAATAATTTCTGGTCAAACAAAAACGACAAGCAAACCCGAAAACTAAAGCTGACTCAAGCAAGTAGACTTTTCTCTGACCCCCAAGGTAGTAAAGCTATCTCTTCGTATCATTGGCATTGGGCGGGTAAACTTGGCTACACAACAACTCGACTCTTGCAGAGGATCTAGTTCCGCGCCAATCGCTCATCTTATATAATAAAAGATAATATATAAACTTAGCGTACCCTCTGATTTCTTTCTTGATTGCCCTCTTTCATTGCTACTTCTAGGGAACAAGCTCATCACCTCACCTCGTGAACTCAAAGGTGCCGGGCGCTCTTTGCGGAAGATGCCGTAGAATCCCCAAGACTTGTTGGGTCGCGAGGCGACCGAGGGTGGACGGAGTGCGGGAACTATAGTAACTTGGTACGCAATATTGGATTTTTCATATTCGGGTTGCCAAGTGAACCGCTCGGTCCCATATAAGGCTAAGTCCGGAAAAGACTATTTTAGGTTCCAACGCTTCGAGGTGTCGGGGGGGGCGGGCGCTTCCGGCCGGCTGGGAGTTGAACTCGAATTGAGATTAGGTTCACTCCTATTGGTTCATCAAGAATGTTCACCCGAGGTCTTTCCTCAATCCAAGAATGCTCGGGAAAACGACTTCAACTCGAAAGTCGCACAAATCCGAATTTCTACCCTTGGGAGCGAGTCCCATGCTTGCGGACATCCTTTACACCTAAACTAGGTTAGGATTTACCTCTCCTTCATTCAAAACCTATTCTCGCTTCGGTGGAAATAAGGGACTTTCTTCTGATTCCTCATCCTCACAATGGAAACTGAACAACTACTCTCCCTCGAAACACGACTTTGGGAACTATAAAGAGGTTGCTTGCTATAGCCATCCATACTAGCTGATTTGACAAGGCATGCTTATTCGGAGGTTCAGGGTCTAGTCTGCCGCCAGACAGCTTTCTTGACTTGACTATCTTCGCTTGTAGTCGAACAGTTTGACCCCTCTCTCTAGGAATGGAAAAGGATGGCTGCGATCGATCCGCATGCCTACGTTGCTTTCTCTTTTTGCACTTCACTATCCTCGTCTTTCAGCCCCCCATTCTAGCGGTGGATTTCTTCGGACCTATGTGACCGGTGCAACCGTAACTTTAACTTGCTATCAATGTCTCTTAGACTAGCCTTGTCTTTCTTTCAAAGAGCCGCTATCATCCCTTTATTATTCGTGAAAATACTACGCTGTTCGGGGTTTTTTTCCTAAAAAAGGTCAGCTAACAGTAGTATGAGTTCCTACGCAAAGAATTCAATCCAGCTATAGCTCTTATAAGACGGCTGACCTCCAACTCTTAGCCTCTTTCACGAAGATGCGCTCACTCTCTAAGCATTCGATGTTGTCACCTTAAGGTGTCAACTGTGACACCTTTGCTTTCTTGTCGTGCAATGCGGTCTTCTCAGCTCCCTTACTCTGATGGATGCTTTCGATGGTAAGGTTATCGATGTCCAGTTTCGATCCATGTTGCTTGGCTCCGGTTTGGGACCACGGTACTAGGTAGGGCTCTATAAGGCATGGTTTTCTTCTTCCTTAGTTCAGGATCTCCCTACTCGTATATAGGAGGAGCTACTACCTTCCTTCTAATCGGTTCGAAGAGAAAAGGAACATATCCAATGAGTCTGATTGTAATGGTATAAGATATAAGCTTAAATGAATAGATACGCGCAAGGTAAACGACAGAACCATGTACTAACCGGACCGAAGGAAGAGGTCTCACCGTATACCCTCGCCCAAGAATCTATCTCTCTCCTACTTTATCCCCAAAGATAGGGAGTCCCCGCACTTCGCGTCCATAGAGTGCCTCAAAGTTGGCATGCCTATACTACTCGCCTTGATAACTCCTTGTTATAGGCGAACTCCACCAAGGTAGATGCGCTCGTCCCAATAACATCGAAAATCAAGGGATTACCTCCGCCTAGCCTCCATGTCGGATGGTCCCGCTTAGATTGGCCATGTCCGAGGATGGAAGGGCCGTGCTAAGACTCACTCTCGCTACCCAAAGCCTTGACGTAGCTCTGTCACAAAGTCGAAGTGAACCGTGGATCTCTGTACTCGATACTATGGATGATGGTATCTGTAGGCGCACTATCTCATCAATATATATCTAGATAGCTTGCCCGAGAGTAAGTCATCCGATCGGCAAAAGCGAGCGACTTGGTCGGCCGATCAATAATTACCTAAATGAGCGTCATGTTGCCTCACGAGTCTTAGGGCAATCCGGAGACAAAGTCCACGGCTATCTCGTCCCACTTCCACCGTGGGTATCTCGAACGGGGATGTGGGTCCTGTTTGGTTTCGGTGCTCGGCCTTAACTAGTCGGCACACTAAGCATTTTAACCACATACTCACCGATATCCTCTTCATACCTTTCCACCAATAGTGTGGGCGGATCGTCCTGTACATCTTCGTGCTCTCGGGTGCGGGAAAAAGGTGAGCTTTGCGCCTCCTCCAAGATATCATGGCATAGGTCTTGTCTTGAGGAACACATACTCGTCCGGAATAGAAGTGTGCCATCACGGCGAAGGTTTAACTCCTTTTGCGTCATCAAGTACCTCAATCTCTTATGATCCTTAAAGATCTGGCACTTCCCCCCATACAAGTAATGTCACCATATTTGAAAAGGTAAGATAATGGCTGCAAGCTCTAGGAAAGAAAGTGGCTGTGAGGTTACAAAGGTCGTGAATGAGTCTTGGTTGATTAGTTTACCTTTTCTTTGTCGGCGTGGGTTAACGAAGCGACGGAGAAGGATGATTGCTTTTATTGGGAACGTAGCGTAGAACGAGGGTTCTTCCGCCGGTGTAGCAAATGATCTAGCCAATCATTCTTCTACCTATTATCCAAGTTCGGTATTCTCCGTAAGTTCCTAGGTCATATTCCATTGAGAGTAAGATCCGTTCGATATATAAGTGGTATAGTTACTACCTATAAAGGCAAGCCCCATAGACACCTTACTACTTTCTAAGCTTTTCTCTTGTCTCGCCAATCTAGTATTGCCATATAAGAGAATTGCCTTTATGGGTAGAATATCTTTGAAAGATATCTTTCCATTCTTTCATTACGCCCTTTCACTCTTGAACACCTTGAACAAGGAGGGCGGGGGTGCTATAGTATATAAGAAATACCGCTAAATTTTTAGCGCGCTCCTTGCAAGGTGGTATATATATATATATATATATATATATATATATATATATATATAGTGTATGCGAAAAGGGCGAGAGACATTATATACGCACACTACCCCGATCGAACATAGTAATGATGATTATTATGCTGAAGGAAGCACATTTGATGATAGGATATGGATCGGGCCGTACGTTCCTCGACTATGACCTATGCATTGCATATCATATGCCCGGAGGCATTTTAGTAGAGACATACGGATATATTCGGATAGTCGGACATATAGATGCATTCACGCGTACATGTTCAGATAATCAAACTTACAGAGTCATTCAGTCAGTCAGTTTAGTTTACGAGTTTCAGATTTTCTTTATGACTCCTATGTGTGTGTTACTCTTCTACCTAACAAACTCGGTACATTTTCCGCATCGACTCCTATTGTTCGGGGGGGGGGGGGCCCTAACGTTCATACCTATCGGTTCGGATAGCCGGAGACGGTGCATCCTTGGG
>NC_081349.1:51648434-51660889 GCF_029784015.1 Lycium ferocissimum | reverse complement strand
ATGGATACAAAGGAAACTATGCTCAAGTAACGATCCAATGTATTTCATGATTTACAAGTAATGGCGAGCTTATGTTACTTAGCCTTGGATAATGACTCTAAATTAGCTTCTTCTAAAGACTAACTAGACTACCTAATTAAATATCCCTAAAGCAATTATAAGCATTAAGAGCACCCGAATATGGCTACAATTATGGTTCGCTTATACCTAGGTTTATTTCCAATAGATAAGTGTCAATGTCCCAAATTCTATTTAATTAGTCTTTCCCAACCCTGAGTTTGCCTCTTCCGAGTATAAATCGAAGTAAATGGGCGAGTCCTAGAGTTAGCTATTCCCTTAAGAAATACTAAAGAACAAGAATAATTAAAGCAACATTAATTCACTTCATTAAGAATAAAATCGCTTAATACATAATAAAAACAATAGATTCAATCCAAACTTTAATCATTAATATTCCAATAAACAGGATTAAGTGAAGAAAATAAATATGACACACTTACATGTTCACTACAAAGAAAGAAACCAAAGAAATGAAGTAAAGGTTCAAGAATGTGCTCAACCAAAT
Organism: Lycium ferocissimum; assembly: GCF_029784015.1. NCBI lineage: Eukaryota > Viridiplantae > Streptophyta > Magnoliopsida > Solanales > Solanaceae > Lycium > Lycium ferocissimum. The sequence goes on along the minus strand of NC_081349.1, from coordinate 51,660,324 downwards.
CTTCAAATTTTCAACCCCAAGTGTGGTGTAGGAACCCTAGCTCCCAAAACTTGTGTTTTCTGCTAAAGAAATCTCCCAAAATAATCTTGGTCAAGTTTTATGTGGTTTGGAATAACAAAATCGCAAAATTCCAAAACTACCCAGAAGTCTATCAGAAGCTTCATCGTGATCGTGTGAAGCATACCTACGATCGCGTGGTGTTGAATTTCATCAACCATGTTGACCACGTTGACTCACGCGGTCACGTGAGTCCTCATCGCGATCGCGAAGAGCATTTCTGCCAGATTTCATTTTCTTCAATTGAGCTTTATTTTTGCCTCATTTTCCCAATTCCCTTCATGAATCAATGTGCCTGAAATAATAGCAATACACACCCATAATAGCCTTATCTTATAGATTAAGGACACAAAAACCAAAGAAAAGAGACTAGAATAAGTGCTAAAATCACACTTATCATATACACACGCTCCGTAAAATGGAATACATGACCGATAGGGGACTTGCAAGGTCCATACACTACTCGAAACTATTTCCCATTGGGCCCTTATCCATTTAGCCTTCCAATCTCAAAACTTAGCCAATTCGGCTCACATTACCTGTCTTTAGCTAATTCATCTCGTATTACCTGTCTGTAATGACCTGTTTGGTTGTTATTGCACTTTTGACCCATTTACCCCCGTTGTCCCTTCCTTGAGCTCTATTAGTATGATTTTGACTTGCGGGAATGGGTGACACGATTCCCGAGGTAACCGGGCGAGCTTATTGACTTTTCGGTATACGGATTTTTTTCTAAAATCCATCAATTCTGTGAGGTCTCGAGGGACGATTATGAATTGGTGGGGGTATTCAGTTCGGTTCTCGAGGCAATCAGGAGCATTTTATACTAATGGTTGGAAAGTTAGTTTTTGGCCGTTGGGGGTGGAACTGGTCAAATAGACCTCCGATGGGAATTCTAAGACTACGAGTGAGTTCGTAGTGTGTTTTTACGTATGTGTTCATATCTGTTTTGTATCTAGGAGGTCTCGGGTGGATGTCGGGATTTGGGGTGAGCTTGGTAAAACACCAAAATTATGCTGGTTTTTGGTGTCTCGCCCCAGCGAGGCTGGGTGGGCCTCAGTGAAGCTTTTTATGCAGGTACAGAAGTCCTGCTATTTTACTAAGATTCATCCCAGCAGATGGACCTCTTCTGTTGGAGCAAAAATCGCTGAACCAGAATCATTAAATTCTCTAATTCGAACCATTCATTTCCCATTCACAAAATTAATTCTCCAAAGTGACTTAAGGGCTATTTGAAGTGTTTTCGGAGTTGATTCATCTTGGGGGTAAGTCTCCTTCCCCTAGTTCTTGTTATTTACCTTCCTAAACAAGTAGCCTATGGTTGAATCTAGAAAAGCTAGTTGGAGAAGATAAGTCTTAACCTCAAGTTTCTTAATTGACTATTAGGCAATGAATGTGAGTTTAATTGATGGATTTAGCTAATCTAAGCATGACATTTCATGAATTAGTAGTAATAAGCTAGAATCTCTAATTTGGGTAAATGAATTGATTATGGGAAAACTTGGGGTTATGCCTAATTTAGGGGTTTTGTTTTGAATGATGGAATTGATCAATAATTGAGCTTTATTAGCAATTGCAGAGTAGAATTAAACTTCTAGAACTTTGGGTTAATTCCACTCTTCAAATACTTGTTTTACCCTTGTGGGTTCGATTTTCCTCTTTTTTTAGTTGATTTTCGATTCGAACGAATGTATAGCAATATGGGTATTGTTATTCACCGTTCCTAATTTAGATTTTGATACTTACTATACTTTGATTATTCGTAGGCTCTTCGGAAGGGCAAGGCTCACATTTGACGGTTAGTGGCACCAGCTCGGCTTCGAGGTAGGTTACGGTACCTTTTGCTAGGACTTCGCTAGCGAAGCATATGTAGAAGTTAGTTATTGATGGAGAAAACATGTTAATCCTTCAGGTATAAAGTTGGGATGGATATTCTTAGGTTGGTATTATTGATGACTTGTGGGCTTATCGCCTCGTTTATTGTGATTTGGCTTGTTTCCATGTGTGTAGTGTTGGGCTTGTTGCTCATTTTCTATGTTGTGGTTGTGATATGTTCGTCTTTCACTTATCTTTTCATTTATCATTGATAAAGGAAATGACTTGATTCAGTATAGTTATTGTGATGTGTGCTTATGTAGACGCACGAATGAGATTTGATATGACTCACTTGATATTGATATCATGCATAGCATTCATACTCATTTACATGATACATTGATATGAACTATGATTGGTACTGGTGATGATAAGTGAGAAAGGAACATCCGAGATTATGGACAGACTTGATATGGAAGCCATCCGGGCTGTGTGCGGAGTGGCTAGTGTTGTGGAGGTCATCTCTAGGCTATGTGCGGAGTGACTGGTACATAGACTTCATGAGTCCTCCATGGGTCATGACTATCAAGACGTGGAGGATATCCATCCGTAGCATGTGTGTATTGTTACGGTTACGCGGGTGCATAAAAGCTATTAAGAACTTGCGGACTCTATTTGGATTTTTGTATTTTTTAGAGTCGCCACCTAATTTATTGGTAAACTAGAAAAACCGAGCTAAAAGGGTTTAGTCAAACAAGAGGTAAATCCTTTTAAAACCAGAGTTCGAGGTAAGGATTCTGGTGATCCCCTAGGGAAGGTTTTAAGCACCCTAGTATTAAGGATCCGTAGAATACGGTTGACCTTTGAGTTTCAATGTGTGATTAATTGTGATTATTTGCTAAAATATTTCTTTCTTACAAAAATTGTCATGCTAATCATAAAACTCCATTTTTTGTTTTTGGCAAAATACCCTTTAAGGAAAAAAATTGGTTTCTTTTGGAAAAATATTATAAGGGGGATAAATTCACTTCATTTCCAGACCAAAACACACTTAATATTTTTTCTTAAGTAGAGTTCCTACTAATTTGGTCCAAATGTCATGATTTAGTTCCTTATAGGTTTTGTATATACATATATAAGGAAGTAAATGGAGTGTCTTCTCTTGGTAAAGTAGTATAGGTATTGTATAAGTAAAGAGAAAAGTTCACTTATTTTTGTTTTAGTCTATTGAAGCTCAATTATTCAACTATCTACTATTTCAAAGTCGTCATATTCCTCGAATAAAGGTTTGAGTATATTTCTTTTTGTTTATTTGCCTTAAGATTTGGTCCTTTGGCCCAAGAAGTGTTTGAAAATCTCTTAAGTCCAAATGAGTTTAAAAAGGTAAAACTTACACAAATAGCTACCTTTTAATAGCTTCTAACTAGTTATAACTACAAGTTGAAGATTTACAATTCGTGGCTGCTTTTGACTGTATTTCAGTTGTATCTCGCATTTTTGAAATATAATGAAATATAGCGAAATACAAAACACGTTAGAGTAAATTTGGGCTCTATTTTTGGAACATATTTTTTTAAAAAATTCTGAGAGAAAAAATAGGCTATATTTTTGGAACATAATATTCTTTTCCTTTTTAAATAGTAAGTCAAATTAAATCAACCATATTTCACACAAATCACTAAAGAGTAAAATCAGGCCCTATTTATGGAACCGTTTTAAAAAAAAAAAATTATGGGATTCAATTTAAAACTTTCCATAAATCACGCATAACGATTGTTCTTCCATAAAAGTTTACGAATCTCTCTCAACTTTTATCACTGAAAAATATGCACTGAAATATAATGAAATATGGTTAATTGTTTAAGAAATATAAAGTTGTAGTATGCGTATATACAATGGAATACAATGAAATACATCAGAAACTCGTTTCATAAACTAGAAATACAAAATGCGTAAATACATTGAAATACGAAATACAAAAGTCGTGAAAACAAAGTGTAGTAAAAATAGGCTCTATATTTGGAACATTAACTATATTTACACCAAAAAAGATAAATACATTGAAATACAGCAAAATAATATACCGAAATACACTGAAATATACTGAAAATTAAATATACTATATGTTAATACACAAAAATACACTGAAATAACACTTAAATATATTGAAACATTTTATCAAACATTTGGTGGGCATGAAGCTCCACAACTCTCATCACTAGTGTTCTCATGGGAAAGAAGCGAGTTGTCTCAGATTGCTACAAAAAGGATGTTATCCGGAGATAAAGACTTTCAATTGGACTAGTTAATAAAGCTTTACTCCATCATCCTTCACCACTGTTAGAGCTCTTTTTTTCACTCCATCGTCGACCATGGCTTCACTCCGTCGTCGACCATGGCTTCACTTTGTCATCGACCATGGCTCTTTTTAATAAAGCTTCACTCCGTCATCGACCATGGCTGCTGCTACTACTGTAGGATTCTTCTTATTTGTAAGAGAAAATGAGATCTAGGGTAGGTGATGGAACAGAGAGAGAAAGAGGGGTGAGGGAGAAAATAAATTTGGTAGGTGAGAGAAAATCAATTTAAAAACTAGGAGATGGAACGGGGAGAAAAAGAGGGGTGAGGAAGAAAATAGATTTGATAGGTGAGAGAAAAATATTTGGAAAAAAAAAGGATTGTGGGTAAGTGGGTGAGAGGTACCTTATTTTTAGGGAAATACACTACAATTATAAAAACACATTATACTTGGTAATTTGATAAATAATTAAGCTACCAAATATAATTAAAAAAAGGTAGCTATTACTAATAAATAAGTCTTAGAGGTAGTTATGGGCTGTAAAAATTTCTTTAAAAAGGGTCCATTTACACTTGTTCAAAAATCTAATTTTTGTTTCAAATTGATACTAAAGTGGGTCCAAGTCATGAATCCCAAAAATATCCTCAATCTGATTTATTTAAGGCCCAAAACGGCAAAGCAATTCATTTTGATTTATACAAGGTTTGACGTAGACTTAAGGCTCAAAGCATGTTTAAATCCCGATTTCTATCAAGTCCAAATGATCCGTCTATTTTTAATTTTTCGCAAAAGAGGGCTTATAGCCAGCAAACAAACTCAGTTTTTTTGTCTAAAAAGAAAAATTTGTTTGACTTGGATATATTACTAATTTTCAGTTTATCATTGTTTTTTTTTTTTTTTTTTGTAAAGTTCAAAATTTACCGATTACATGCAAACATTATAAACCGTATTTAAGTTTAAAAATCATTTGAGAAAACAACGTAATTCCTATGCGAACTTCCTAAGTCCTAACACACATGGGTTTCAATATATTTTACAACTGTTGTTTATATATACAACTATTATACAAATAACATATACATGCATATATATATAAATGAAATAGGAGAGGGTTTATGTCACGACCCGACTACGGGCCATGACGGGTATTTGGGGCTAACCACCGAACACCGCTCATTCCGTTACTTATCTGCTCTCATTCATAATATACATATATACCTAATCATAGAAAACTATCATCATTTGAAACCTGTTTACTTTTATACACATAAGCCCTTCGGCTATCAAAATAATATACACATGCATATACATAAAGACTGTAAGGCCATACTACCCACACTGCGTATCTATGAGCCTCTACTAGAGTACTAGACATATGGACGGGACAGGACCCCGCCGTGCCCAAAAAAATATATATACGTATATATGTCAAAAGAATAATCAATGGCACCTCCGGAAAAGTGGAGTGCTCTCAATCAGCTAGTGGCTCCTATGTGTCTGGATCTTCTCCCTGTCTACCTGTGGGCATGAACACAGCGTCCAAAGAAAGGACGTTAGTACGAATATTGTACTGAGTATGTAAGGCATAGACAATAATAAGACATCAATGAAATAAAAAGGCATCAATGAAGAGCAATCTGTGACTGGCTGAATCATAAAGGAAGTAATACATGCTGGCTTACTTTCATACTCATCATCATATCATATATGCATAAATGTATAAGCTGCCCGACCATGTAGGTACGGTGTTATAATCAATAACATTAGCATTAGCATTAGCTTGCGTCCAGGCCTCCCACGTCCGGGGTACCGTCTCATGCCGCCCACTAGTGGTGTCTACCCATGCCATCTGGCCATGGTGTATAGTTGCCCGCCTTGGCGGTGACTGCCCGGCCATATAAGCGCGGTGTAATATCATCATATGCTCATCATAATATGCTCATAGTAATATGCTTATCATAACTCATCATAATGCATGCATAGAGACTCATAGATAATCATACTCTATCGGGGTGACATAAGGTTGTGGACCCCCGACTTCATTATGGAACATTCATAAGTAACCTGCCTCACCTTGAAGGAACAAGCATAAGGTGAGTGTATATGATGATCAACATCAATGGGCTATGGATAGCTTCATTAGCTTAATTGGAACATCATATCATAGACTATAAATGCATCTCTAGACTTAGCTTGTCATCATCGTTATCGTACTCATAGCGTATTTCTTATCTCATATAGCTATTCATGAATAAGGGCTCTTAGCTTTCTTGAAGATAGGAAATTCGTAAGGAAGGTGGAAATTCATACATAGGATTCATGACTTAGAAAGAAGGGTTGAGCCTCACATACCTTTGTTGTTTAACTACTCTATTGCTTGCTTGTTCTCCTTTAATGCACTCGTTTATACCTTCAAGGGAATGTGTATCGACATTAGCTAAACAATCATAAGAACGTACTTATTAAGGCTAAAGAAAATTGTGCAGCGTTTCCTTTGTTTATACTAATTTCCTCCATATTTCATATCAACTCCCAATATTCATAACAACAATCACAATATTACTAACACAATCGTCATTCATTTACGTTATTTACATTTCACCATTTCACTCCAATTCTCCATAATCATGGCCAAAGTCCATTATCGCGTTCTTTCATATATAATACTCATTCCATGTTCTAAATATCATTTATAACGTGTTTATAATCTCAACGTATCCATTTTCATGATTCCAACCAACTACTACTCAACAATGGCACTATTCACACATTTATGACCCATTTTCTATACTCTTCTACAATCCGAGTGTTTCAACTTATTAATACTTCAAATAACATGGAAAGATCATGAAACTCACCTTAGATGATGGAAAACAAGCCTAGAATGGTGATACACCTTTTTCACCAAAACCCTATTTCACCTTTCTTGAGATTTCTTGAGTTGGATGACTTTAATGAGGTTTCCTTCACTTGATTTCTTGTTGTTGATCTTTGGTTCCCTTTGTTTTCTTATGGATGAAATATAGAGAAGGTTCTAGAGGTCTTGAGAGATGGAAGAGGTTGGTGGAAATGAAATAAATGAAGTGGGCATCACATATAAAGACTTAGAACATTTCAGTCGTCGGGACTTCCACGGGCTGTTCCACGGTCCGTGGAACATAATGCTGGCCGTGAAACTGGTCGTGGTTCATGACCAGCCAGCCATCTTCTCTGCTGGCTGTTCCACGGACACATCTACGGTCCGTGGAACATTATATGGTCCGTGGAACCTTGGTCGTGGAACTCACAGTTCCATCGAAGTTGTTCTCGTCGTTTCGTTTGTTCTCCAATCCTTATGGAACCTTCTTAACACTTGTTTATCACTTCATTAGCAATCCGCGGGGGTTCTCACCGGCACCACCCTGAAGGACCCGCTGAGCCTATGCACTCACTCAATCCACGATTCCGGGACTAACATCGGATATCGGACTCTCACATCACTCTCATTTAAAAATCGAGCCAAGCTCATCACAATGTTTCATCAAGTACCAACAGTGTATCAACAAAATATCATGAGAATGCGTGCAATGCATATGTTAACATCAACAATCTGATCAATATCACAAGTACCAACATAGGTACACCAACAACGTGTCAATGTCACAAGTACCAATATGGGTACGCCAACAATATATCAGTGTTACAAGTACCAACATGGGTACGCCAACAATATATCAGGAAAGACTACACAAGTCATGTAGAACTCTATCCTCGTATCAACATCAACTTGTAAGGTACTACAATATCACAATCAAGATACAACAATAGATTCCAGTATCTACTAACAACACATGACATCAAGAGAACATAATAGAAGAATCAAGTCACAACACAACGGGGTGGTTAGCCCTAATCAAGCAACAGGGCCCAACCTAAGACAATATCCAACCCAACTTCATAGCGGAAGGTTTATATGTTGTCTCCGATAATATTATCTAAATATATGTTTCGCTACACAGAGTCTCACTAAGGGTAAGCCATAACCTACCTGGATGGCCGAACAGCAAACACCAACAACCACTCTTTAGCCTTGCCCTTCCGCTAAGCCTCAAGATCAAAGAAGTCCAGACATATTCAAAATCTAGATTAGAAATCATAAAGATCGATACTAATATTGCTATCACTCAAACTAGGTCAAAACCAACCCTAGAATTTGGGAAAACGGGGTCCACAAGGGCAAAATGGGAAACTCGGGGGTAAATTATTAAATTAAATACTAGGTGATCAAAACCATCAACTAACTGCTAAATTAACTCAAGGATCCACCCAATTTCGAATTTCAAGTGAAACCCCCAATTTTGGGTATAAACCCTAACTCTTAGATTCAAGAATTCAACAGTAATAATGGAAGATATATGATTAACAACCCTAGATACATCATAATCTAGCATAAACTCCAACAATTTAATCATTAATAAGCCTAGATAGAAAATTCATCAAAACCCACTTTTAATCTTCCATTACTAAGGCTAACAAGGAAAGAAGAATTCTAAGATAATTAGGATTAATGAACTAGCAAGAGTGTTAGGAGAGCTTACCAACAAGAATCTTCACCAATAATCCCCAAGAAAAGTTCCCAAGAGCTCTAATTTCGGAATGGTATTAAATGATAGACTAAGGCTTTTAACACTTCATTAAATGAACTAACTGTCTGTCATCCGCTTTCGCGATGCGCAGCCGCTCTAGCGGTCAAGCCCAAATGGCCAGACCGCTCTAACGGCGTGGTGACCGCTTCCGTGCCAGCACCATCGCTGCGCGTGGCCGGTGGCGCCTGGGGCACCGTATACCAAAAACTTACCAAGTTTCACACTTCAATCAGATTTTTCGACTAATTCCCGAGGCCATTTGATCACATTCCACATACATAGACACACATAAAAATACGCTACGAAAGCGCTCGCGGCCTCGGAATTCCCAATGGAGGTCTCGCTGACCTAGTCAACCCCCGATACCTTAATTCCAATTTCCCAACCCAAGTCCCAAAATGCATCCGAGTGCATTGGGAGCAGAACCAGATATACACACAAGTTCTAAATGATCATCCGAACCTCTTGGAATCGACGAATTTTTGAAAAAGGTTTGTTTACCTAAAAGTCAACTTTGAGTCAACTCTTTTTTACTTAAAGCTCAAATTTGACAAAAAAAAGTGGCCCAAATCAAGTCTAGACACCTTGAGAAATGTGTCAACGGTCCCCTATGGTCAAAAAGGAGCTACCCAAGCTCGAAAAAGGGTAAAAAGGGTAGGAAATGCAATAAACGACCAAACGAGTCGTTACATCAGATATCAATTAAACAATCGCTCATCCTCGGGGGCTAAGGAAGAAAGGATGGAAAAATGCTCAAATCGCCAATAACTAAAGATATCTGCTACGCTTGTCGGACTTATCTTTACAAGAAAGATTCTCATTGAACAAAACTGAATCGCAATGAATGATACAGAAACCATTAGAACGGTACTTCTCTAACACAAAACCATGGAAAACCGGATGAACATTCGACAGATCTGGTGAAAAACTAACTCATAGTACAAGGGTCCAACAACAGGTAGTCTTAACGACCAATACACCTCGGGCTCACTTGCCCTCCTTCCCAGATCACAAGACACCCTTGTCGGGTGCAACATTAAAACCTGATCGTTCACTCTACCAGTCACAACTCTCTAACTTAGCTCAAGCTCCAATTCTCATATCCCTGCATTTAAATTTCTTTCATAACTAATCCTTGAATAACAATTTGCTTTTACCCGAATTCTCTGATTGGATAACACCGCAATCCTGAACGCAATCAATAGGCCCCACAAACACTTTCCCAAACCAATGCAATATTCTAAAATCTGGTCACAAACCATAGCCCATTCTGAATCGATAAAATACTCTGATTTCGCTAACTCCTTTTCCTACATCTTCTAATGTTGTTACTCGCACCGCGATTTCTTAGAATTATATAAACACACATACCAAAATTCTGAACTCACAACTTACTCTCGCCAGAAGAATCCTTGATTTATCTATGATCTCTACGCAATTCTATCAAAACTGATCTAACCGGCATCCAACTTGGCCAATTCCAAATCTTTTTGAACCTTCAAATCATAATACAGGAACCATACCACGCATAACAAATCCAGTCTATCACCTTCAACACTACAAGATGAGTCCTATCCTAGTTATCAACTTAGTACCGAAGAACTTTATCTTATGATTTCAATCTTCATATTTCTCAACCTTTACCCGATACGCAAATCCGATAAAAACTCGAGCTTTTCAAAGCAAAACCTGAAGCCTCATATAGTAATTATATAACCATCAAACCTCTCATAGTACCACCTTGATATGCTCGCAAATTCTCCAAAATATCCAATCTTACACTGCCGCTCGAAATCTCATACAATTACCCCCAAGTCTTTAATAACCAAAAGCTCTTACCCAAACTGTCCCGTCACTATTACTTGCAACATAAAATATTACGACGAGTAGGGTTTCACCTCAAAAATATAACTCTAGTTCTCACATGATTGGGATTCCACAATCTTCTCTCTTCAGACATGCTAACTCATCCACTGTAGAAGGTCATGAAACTTATCTGACGGTGTACCTGATAAGTTGGTCCTTTACCAACTTATCTCTTCTTTAATCTTATATTTTTGCTATGTTTGATTGAGAAAATAGTGCATTTAATATCATTTACATCTATTTTATAGGTTTTATGTGATTTAGAAGTGATCAGAAGAAATCAAGTGAAAATAAAGTCAAAAAGAGGACAAATTGGACAAAAACTGCACAGTTTTGCAAAATTGTCAAAAAGGGAAAGTTTTGTAAAAACGGGACAAATTTGGAAATTTCAAAAATCAGCGGCTGCTTTGGACATATTTTTTATTGCAAAATTGTGGGACTATAAAAGGAAGATAAGAGAGAAAATATTGGCATCTTTGGCATTTCAACACAAGTCTTGGAGAGCTTTGGAGAGCTAGGGTTTCATCCTCATACTTTGGAAGAGAAGATTTGGAGGCACCCAATTCTTTACCCATTTCTTCATCTCTTGCTATTTATTGAATATTTATGTGTGTGGTATTTCATTTCAATACTTGAACCTTGTTTATGGAAGTATACATTGTTTAAGTTTGGATTGGATCTCTTGTTTTGCTTATGTGTTGAATGATTTTATAATTAATAGAAGTGATTTCATGTTGTTTTAATTATTCTTGTTCTTTAATGTTTCTTAAGGGAATTGTTAACCCTAGGACTCGCCCATTTATTTCGGTTTAAACTTGGAAGAGGCAAACTCGAGATTGGGAAAGAATAATTAACAAGAATTTGGGGCGTTAACTCTCATCTAATGGAAATCGACAGGCGACACCACTTGTAGCCATATTCGGGTGTTCTTAATGCTCCTAATTGCTTTAGGGATATTCAATTAGGTAGTCTAGTTAGTCTTCGAAAGAAGCTAATTTAGAGTCATTATCCGAGGCTAAGTAATATAAACTCACTATTATTTGTAAATCATGAAATATATTGGATCGTTACTTAAGTGTAGTTTCCTTTGTATCCATTCTTGTGGCCATTGATCATTTTACTTGCTTTCTAGATTAGTTTTAGCCTTGTTAGTTTTTCAATAAAAAACCAATCTATTATCAAGTGTTTGACTTAGCTTAGGAAGCGATAATTCCTTACTTGTTTAAAT
>NC_081349.1:51632701-51648334 GCF_029784015.1 Lycium ferocissimum | reverse complement strand
TTGGACAGGGAAAAGCATTTAGGTTTCAACATGAATTTATGGTTGAGCCCCTATTGTTGTGTGTATTATGATAATAAGTTAATATAGTCTTCTCGAGGGTATTGTGACATGAAATGATGAGGTCAATATGGATATTGAGAAGGTAAGAAACACTGTTCTGTAAAAGGTATGACAAGGCATATATGTGGCCTAGATTATGGGCTCGTGGTCCAAGGTTAGTTCTGGAAACGAGAGGTTTATTGTTATATCCCACGTTCGAGGTTCGTTCCGGAGCAGAGGGTGTGCTCGGGTTCGAGGAGTGTTCCGGAACGAGTGGTACGTAGATGCCATGGGTCCCCTACAGGTCATGACTACTGAGCTATGATATCAGATAGCATATGTGTACAGCGAGTGGGGTTATAGTGGTAAATTATTCTCCGTGTTTGACGTGTTTGTGATTCTTGGCAATTTGGTGATTTGTTGTGATTGCCCGTGGTTGACTTATTGTGATGTATTGATATTCGTGTATGATTGACTGGCTTGTTTATTTTATTGATTTCATAAGATATGCATGATACTAATCTTAGTCGACCTATGATGCTTACCGGCACATAGTGTTTGTACTGATATTACCTTGCTGCATTCTTTGAGTGCAGATTTTGATATAAAGACTGCTACTCGTCTTCACATCTAGCGTGGAGGATAATTGCTGACAGATTTTGGGGTGAGCTTCTTCTCATGCCAGGCCGCCCGAGGATCTCCTACTTATGATGTCTTTTCTTATTCTGGATATTATGGATATTTATTAGGCAGATTTCAGTTCTTAGATGTGTTTTGGCTTAGAGTCCTGTACGATGACTTTCGAATTTTGGGGAATTTTTAATAGTTAGACTTGCCACTTGTTTTAGTATTTTATGGCACGACTTACGCAGTTTATTTGATGTGTGAATGAGTATAATTGTTGACATGTTTGATATAAAATCAGACTTGAATGAATAGAGATCTTGTGTGTTGGTTCGCCCACTAGGATTTAGTTGGGTGCCAGTCATGGTGGGTTGGGTCGTGACAATAACTCTCCAGCCCACTCTACACTGTACAATCGCAACCGAACTTTCACTTTACTAACTCTTATTTCAACGATTTCCTTTTTGCTCTTAATTTCGAAGACATCAATCAACCTCATCGGCCACCCTTTTACTGAACGTCATGATATAATGCCCCTGCGACCCAAACAGAACTCACGTACCCATGTTACCTCACCTCAAGTCTTATAAATCTTAATCTCCTGAATCCGATAGCAAGATACCTCATTGTAATCCTTCAGTTCCCGTATTTCATTTCAAATGACTTTTATCACTATCAACCAACAAACGCTCAAACCTACTTGATCCTCTAAACTAATCATCCATTTACGCCCGACAACCACAAAACAATATCAATGTTTCCCCTCCCATCTAAGTGAACAACCAGTAACTCCTCAAGTTATTAACTTATCGCATACACCTATATTCGAAGTCATTTCCATCAGTCATTTACTAACTCCTCAAAACCTACAACCCAATCAAATTTACCGATCAAATGATGTGCCCATAGCATTCACTTAATAACCGAGTAGTCTTTTAACATCAACTAACTTATATCAAGAATAACTTTAGCACCAGTCGCAACCTCATCCTGACGACCATGCTAGATACCAATTTTTCCCTTCCCAATCTCTCGAATAGTACTCATGCCTAAGATATTCTAAGAAGTCTTACTTCTCCACACACTAGCACAAAAGCTTCCTTTATGTCCTTATTGTCAACTTCTTTTCTTTATTACTCGCGATCACAATACGTTTGCCCACATTCGATGATCATCACCGACCTTACACTTTGCTCTCACATACCCAAGCCTAATACTCTACTATTGCTGAATTGTCGACCCGCCATTAGTTCACCAAAGGTCACGCGCACCATCATAAAGCCCTTACAAAGCTGAAGTCAAACCGATCATATCATTGAGCAACCTACTATTTTTAAGCCATAAATGCACTTTGTCACTTTTGAGCAAGCCAACGCTAAAACATTGAGACCGTGTAACCTCCTGAACTATCTTCCTATTCTCGCGAACTTTCACAATAAACCAGTCCAATCATAACTCGACACAGCAACCGAGTCTAATTGCGACTCCATACAATCGAAACCTCAGACCATAACTAGTGACTGCACTGGGTCACGCATCCGAATCAAAATAGCACATATCGTACCATACCATGACACATCATAGATCAACCATTCACCTAAGAATTTAAGGACATATTTTCATCGTCTGAGGATGATCAAGATAAGAAGGTCCAGATACCAATTGGAATCAACTAGATATCAATTTGAATAAAGCCGCACGAGAGAATGAAAGAATTGGAAGTTTTCTAAATGTCTTATAGCCTCTCGTAGATAAGTACGGAGCTCATCGTACCAATCCATTGAGACTCTACTAGACACGCTCTTGTATTATAGATTGGGTAACCTAAGGCTCTGATACCAACTCGTCATGACCCCATTTGACTAAGTCGCGCGGCCACTTATCTTTCTCACCTCAGTAAGCGAACCCTCAACCCAACGATAAGTAAAGACATAAATATTAAATCAACCAAGCGGAAGAGAAAAATCACATAAGTCTTATAATAATATATAATAGAAATAGTGCAGAAATAAGGAAAATACCCCCAGGGTCTGGTCTAAGCCATACAAGAGCATCTAAGTGAAATTATACGAGTTTGGAATATAATAATACATCAATCTGTCTATGTCTTAGGTAGATAAGTAAGATATAATAATAAAAGCAGTCTTCAAGGTAGAGAACGTCTCGTGCTCACCCTGAAGGTAGCGAGTGGCCTAGTTATGGGCTCGTGATCCGAGGTCAGTTTCGAAGCGAGTGGTATATGGACACCATGGGTCCCCTGCAGGTCATGGCTATTTGGGCAAATAATATCATTTATCATGTGTGTACAGATATGTAACAGAGTTAAGATAATTCATAAGTTATGTTTGTGCTGGTAATGACGCGGGGTGAGTTACTTTTATTGACTACTATTTTGCGTGGGCTTATCTTATTTCAGTGTTGAATTTGTTGATAGTTTCATATGGTTATGTGTTGTTGTGCCTATCTGTCTATTATGTTGATTTTGTGATTTTATGCATGACATTAATCTTAGTCGGCCTATGATATATACCCAAAGACATACTGTTTATACTGATACTATCTTTCTGCATTCTTGTGAGTGCAGATTGTGATCTAGAGACGTATACTAGACCTCATATTTAGCGTAAGGCCATTTTCTGACAGATTTAAGGGTGAGCTCCTATCTATGCCAGGCCTCCTAAAGATCTTTCTCATTTTGGATGTCCATTTCATTTAAGACATTTATGTTTATTTCAGACAATTGCTCATTCTTTAGACAGTTATGTTTTAGACTACTTGTACGATGACTTTCGAATTTTGGGGTTGTAATAGTTAGGACTTCCGCATTTTTATTTATTTATGGCATGACTAGACAGTTTGGAGATCTTTATTATCATTATATACTTGAATGTGTTAAAATTGACTGATTAGATGATGACTGGTTAAGGGAATTGATTCGCCCACCAGGTGAATTAGTGCGGGTGCCACTCATGGCTATTTGGGTCGTGACAAAGTTGATATCAGATCCATAGGTTTGTCGATCTAGTTGTACAAGACACATCTAGTATAGTTTTACGGATGAGTACAGAGGCGTCTGTACTTATGTTCTCGAGGCTATGGGACACTAGGAAGATTCAAATTCATTCATTCTTTCGTGCTACTTGATTCCAATTGGTGTCTGAATTTTTTTTCATTCTCTCACAGATAGTGAGGACTATTGCTGTAGCAGCAACTAATGCAGTACCCGCACCGGCCGCTGGGGTCGCACTCACGATGGAGGTCAGGCCGCTGGGGCTGCAGTTTGTGGTAGAGGCTAGGCCAAACTTTTCACCCTCAGACAAATGGCCAGTCTGAGCGGACTATTCAGGTCCTAGAGGATATGCTCCAAGCTTGTGTGATTGACTTCGGTGGCCATTGGGATCAGTTCTTACCATTGGCTGAGTTTGCATATAACAATAGCTATTACTCGAGCATCGATATGGCCCCGTTTGAAGCTCTTTATGGGAGGAGATGTAGGTCTCCTATCAGGTGGTTTGATGCATTTGAGGTAAGGCCATGGGGTACCGATCTTTTGATAGATTCATTAGATAAGGTCAAAGTGATTCAGGAAAAGCTCTTGGCAACTCAAAGTAGGTAGAAGGAGTACACAGATCGAAAGGTCCGAGATCTTGAGTTCATGGTTGGAGAACAAGTCTTGTTGAAGGTCTCACCCATGAAGGGTGTGATGAGATATGGGAAAAAGGGTAATATTAGTCCCAGATTCATCGGTCCATTTGAGATTCTTAATCGTGTGGGGGATGTAGACTATGAGTTGGCTTTTCCCCCAGGTCTGTTAGGTGTGCATTCAGTGTTCCATGTCTCTATGTTAAAGAGATATTATGATGATGTCATTTATCATTCGTGGGGATTGTATCTTGTTGGATGAAAATCTATCTTATGAGGAAGAGCCTATTGCAATCCTAGATAGAGAGGCTCGTAAGTTGAGATCAAAAGAAATAGCGTCAGTAAAGGTTCAATGGAAGAACCGTCCCGTTGAGGAAGCTACTTGGGAGACCGAATCCGATATGCGAAAGAATTATCCCGAGCTTTTCACTGAGTTAGGTACTTTTTCCCTTATTTCTCTTCCTTGTCCGTTCGGGGATGAACGGGTGTTTAATTGGTATCTGATGTAATGACCTTCTAGGTCGTTATGGGGGGTGACTTAGAAAATGAGTCCTCCGTTGGGAATTTCGAGGCCACGGGTGGGTCCGCAGCGTGTTTTAATATATATGTGCATGTTTTGTTTGCGTCTGTAGGGCCTCAGGTTGGTGTTTGGATTTTTGGGTGAAAAATTGGTAGAAACACCCAAGCTACTAGTAAAAATGGACCGCTGTAGCGGTTGTGGGACCACTGTAGAGGGTCCATCATAGTGGGGTGAGGGTCGCCGTAGCAGTTGACGGGAGGTAGAATCAGTCTGTTATATTCTTTATTCCTGACCCATTCCCCACATAATTCGAAAACAGTTTCCAAGAACTCCTGTGGCAAAATTCTAAGGCTAGGAATAAAATACTCTTGAAAGGTAAGTCTCAACCCTTCACTTTGTTCATTCCATCATATTGGTAGGTTCCATGATTAGTTAAAGGTTCTCTAATGGTTAATGAAAGGATAGAACCCTAAGAAGTTACGAACCCTTGAATAAATTAATGGATTATTGATTTTATTGTTGTTTAATCATCTAGGAGTATAAATTATCACTTCCTATGATGAGAATTTGATTATTAAATGATGTGAATGATGTATTAAGATTTAGGGTTTCATAAAGATGATAACTTTAGCACAAAAATTATTTTTAAAAGGGTTGAAACGATTAGAAAAACCCATGGATGGGAATAGTATGATGGTTGGGGTTGATTTTATGATGAATTCACACTTGGTGGTAGTTCACCTATTTGAAAAAGGGTAGAAATAGTTGGGTTCCCTTCCCCAATTGTACTTTGTTGAGTAGATGATGCATTACTCACTTAGCGTTATGATTGCTAGACTTTAAACGTTCTAAAGCTTTGCGAAAGGGGAAAGCTATCGCGGAGTGATTGAATTGTCCCAGTTCTGCTTTGAAGTAGGTTACAGTCTACTTGAGTTAGACTTTGATTAGTTGATTGTATATGTTATGAAATTGATAGGAGAAGTATGATTAGGGCTTTGGACATAAAGTGTGGTTGGAAATTCCTAAGTTTGGTATTGATTGATTAATTATGTGATGAACTATTATGATATGATAAAGAAGAAGTTAATGAATACTCTTCTTGTTGACTTGGAGTAATCCCTTATTTATGCTATTGATGAATTGATGTTTGAGTCTTGATATGATTTGTGACGTAGTGACTTATGTTCCTTGATATTGATTTATTGAATGTTCACATTCCTTATTGATTGTTGGAACGGAAATACATTGAGATGAGAAAGAATATATAAATATGAAAAGGCACATTTGACAGGGCGTGAGGATGTGGCCTAGTTATGGGCTCGTGATCTGAGGCCAGTTCCGGAGTGAGTGGTACATGGATACCATGGGTCCCCTGCAGGTCATGGCTATTTGGGCAAACAATATCATTTAGCATGTGTGTATGGATATGTGACAAAGTTGAGATAATTCATGAGTTATGGTTGTGCTGGTAATGATGCTTGTTGAGTTACTTTTATTGACTACTGTTTTGTGTGGGCTTATCTTATTTCGATGTTGAATGATTCCTGCTCATAGTTTCATATGGTTATGTGTTGTTGTGCCTATCTGTCTATTCTGTTGATTTTATGATTTTATACATGATATTAATCTTAGTCGGCCTATGATATCTACCGGTACCTAGTGTTGTACTGATACTACCTTTCTGCATTCTTGTGAGTGCAAATTGTGATCCAGACGTCATATTTAGCATGAGGCCAGTTTCCGACAAATTTGAGGGTGAGCTCATATCCATGCTAGGCCGCCTGAAGATTTTTCTCATTTTTGATGTCTATTTCATTTAAGACATTTATGTTTATTTCAGACAATTGTTCATTCTTTAGACAGTTATGTTTTAGAGTCCTTGTATGATGACTTTCAGATTTTGGGGTTGTAATAGTTAGGACTTCTGCACCATTATTTATTTATGGCATAACTAGACAGTTTGGAGATCTTTATTATCATTACATCCTTGGATGTGTTAAAATTGACTGATTAGATGATGACTGGTTAAAGGGATTGGTTCGCCCACTACGTGAATTAGTCTGGGTGCCACTCATGGCTATTTGGGTCGTGACTGAGAGAGGAGGCAAAACAATAAATGCTTGCTCCAATCGGCCATGCTAAGCTCTGAAAAAGCATAGTACACCTGACTCGTTTCCATAAAATGGCAACGATGACGATGACAGAGAGGGTATTGACCGTGGTAGCTAGGGTTTTTCAGCCGAGAAACCCTCTTCACGATATAGGGGTCGTTTGGTTATTTCTATATGTGTACATGTTTTCTGTAAAAGAAGGAAATGGGCCGAGTCAAGTCCTATTGGACTAGGCTCGGCCATTTTTTTTAAAATAAAAGGGAAAGGGGGTCCGATTTTTTTTATATATACATGCGTATACACGTATATTGTATATATATATATATATATATATGGAGGGGAAAATGTGACACTTTAACAAATAACCAAAATTGAAAGTGTCTGTTAATTAAATATTTCAATTATGACCTAAATTAAAAACAATTGCCCAATTAATTATTTTAAAGATGCAACCAATTGCATAAAAAGCTCAAAATTGTAAAATTAGCCTTAATTGAACTAAACCACGAAATCGGCTATTTCAATTGTGGCCATAATTAGCTAATCAATTGGTGAGCAATTTTCAAATATAACCATAATTAAGCATTTAATTAATTATGGTTAATCTAAAATTGCAAATGCAAATTGATTATGTAGGAATTAAAAATTGAACAGTAAAATGATTATTTATTTAATTAATCAAATTTCTTGAATTAAAAGGAGTAAAATACTAGTCAATTTTGACACTTGATAATCTAAACAATTAATTGAATAATGTTTTGTGTTACGTTCTGATTAATCTTGAAAAATACTTTAATATTAATAGTAAAAATATGTAAATTATTTTTAATTGAATTACAATATGTATTTAAAGTTATTTTGCCAAATGAAATGGCAAAATATTATCGAAATAATTTTGTAAAATCATTTTGATTTATAAAAACACATATTTCACTCTGTTTGAGATCCAAGAACCATGGGTAATTAAAATAAAATTATTGGAGGTCAAAAATTAGGCGTCAACATGTACGGATACAGAAAGTTGGCCAGTGCATCTCATTGCATTGCGTATGCACTCATTTACTTCATTCATCTATATCATTGATTATGCCTTGGCATTTAGATCACGTGTGTTGCTCTGATCTTGCATTGTGTTGTCATTGTACTTGACTGCTCTCATGCCTATCTTTCAGTTTCTTTCTTATATATATGTTATCTAACTGTTGTCGGCCTATGGCACCTACCAGTACATGGTGTTTGTACTGATATTGCCTTGTTGTACTCTTCTTCTGAGTATAGAGTTCATAGCAAGTTCCTCCTCCGCACCTTGGGAGTGATCCTGAGTCTCAGCTTTAGAGTGTCCAAGGTGAGCTTCTAAGGATCCTGTTGCCTGGAGACTCCTCTATTCTGCTTGTCTTATTTCATAGTCTGAGACATGTTTCAGTATTTCTGACTTGTATTTCTAGACTTACTTATTTAGTAGCTCTTGTACTATTCAAACCAGATTTGGGGGATTATGTTTAGTATTTCCGCATGTTTAGTTATTTATGATTTGAGACTATTTATCCTTTTATTTACTTTCTTATGCTTTGGATTGGTCGATGAATAAGGGAAGGGTTCACCCACCAGGGAGGTCATGTGGGTGCTCGCTCAACTTACGAGTTAGGTCGTGACACTGTCATTAGCCAATTCAGCTCTTTACCATTTGCATCACGCCGTTCGAAACCACTTCCCATCTGACATCACATATGTATCCTCAAGTGTAATATGCAGGAGATATCATATGAAAGCATGAATATGACATGCACATAATAAGCAACAAGACTATAAAGTAAAAGGCTCAATCTTAGCTCTTGTCACTTTTATATAAGTATTATGGAGTTATGAGAATGCATAATTGTGACACCCTTGCTTAGGAGGAAAGTCCCACGACGGCGAAACGCAGGACAGATGTTGGGTATATAAGTAAGCAAGCCGTACCCCAGTGATGCGTTGTAAAGCCATGTGGGTCTAGGCCTAAAGCAGACAATATCACTAGCAAGCTGGGCTATTACAATGCAACAAGAAGGAAGGCTAGAAAAGCTTCGAGGAAAACAATAGTGTAACAAACAATCTAGTAAGAGTTCTCTATGCATTTTTCTCATGTGTTGTTAAATTCTGTTTCTTTTCAAATATAGATTATTCATATCTTTGAACCATATCTTCTGATCTTTTTCGTTCTTTTCGCTTTTTTGCTTCATGAGACAACTACTTTTTGCAAACTAAGAATGGTTATTTGGTTAAGTGTTTAGTGTCTTCATGTTAAAACTAAATGGCACTAAACATTGATTATCTCCTAGTTTAAAGGAGATGTTGTGCCTCTGAATAGAGTAAGAATAAAAAGCACCACAGATATGGAATTCATGGCAGGTGAAATTTGACAATAATGCATAGGTGTAGCACTAGCAAGGGTTATTGTTGATATAGGGGACTTCTTCAATAATCTTCTTTAAGTGAAAATTTAATAAGATAAAAGGAGGAAATACAACATATTTGGGACTAACTGTTAAGGTCTGACATAGTGTCTAGTTTGTTTTAGTATTTTTTGTTGTTGCTAGTAACTAATTTCTTATTTTTTCTACACTAATATTGGTTTTTTGCGTGTTGCTAATAGCTGGTTATTTTCTTTAGGACTGAAAATAAATAATAGATGCTCAAAAAGAATTAGGTGCTAGTGCATTAATCTTGGTCAAATTAGTCAGGTGCATTGTTTTTATGTCACGACCCAACTCAGGGGTCGAGCGGGCACCCACGCTAACCCCCCGGTGGGCGAACTCTTCCCTTATTCAACATTCAAATTAAGCATACAAAAAGAAACAGAATTATCTAATCAGTCTCCATATCATATAAAGTATATAAGTGCGGAAATACAATAGCTACCTAAGGAATCTGATCAAGTCACAGTACAAGAGCTACTGAGTAAGTGCATAAGCCTGAATGGTAGAAATACATCAAGTCTGAACAATACTGTCTCGAATATAAGGGACGGATATCATGATAGAAGAGTTTTCGGGGTAGCGGATCGGACCATGGCTCACCCTGGAAACTCCAAGTGATTGCCTCGGGAAACTCACTCACGAGTGCCTAATGTGGAATCTGTCACAAACGCTGCACTCAGAAAAGAATGCAGCAAGGTAGCAGCAGTACGGATAACAAGTACTGGTAGGCATCATAGGCCGACTAAGATTAGTTCGCGCATATAAGGCACATAATTAACAAGTTAAACAGATAGGCACATAATAACCACTCAAGTCAGAATATCACACAACTGAATCATCGCCTAAGGTGAAGCACCTAAGCGCAAGTCTATCAGGTCTCCATTATTTCCTCAAAGTAACAACCACGTGAATATAACTAACAATCCAGTAAATCTATGTATAATTTGATGATGATACATGCAATGTAATGAAATGAACGTCATGCAATGCAATGACCAGTATCTCAACCTGTACACACATGCTCCGGACGGAATATCAACGTCTCAACAGTCATGACCTACGGGGGACCCATGACGTCCATGTACCACTCGCTCCGGAATATCCCATCGGATCATGAGCACACATACCTTCAGCTCCAGAACAACCTCGGATCACGGATTCACATAATGCTTTTATTAGAAGTGTCACATTCTTTCATAGTTGCCATAAATCTTTCATCATCAGTGCCACATTTCTTCCATCAAATCATTTCCACACCATTTCCATCATGTATGAGTTTATGACTGAAAGAATGCTAAATCAAATGTAATCAATGCAAATGAACATGCTATGGAGGTCACAAACACCATAAGCCACATCAAGACTTGCATAAATCACAACCATGGAAATGGAATCAACATCAAGTTTTGATCACCAGAGTGAATCTATCACATCACGTCACTCCAATCACATAGCAAGTACGCCATATGTCATAATGCGTATAATAACAGTGGCAAGCCCACATAATCAGAAGTCATACCAACCTAATTGTATATCCATCCCAACATCATGTTCGAAGACCTAATCATGCTTTCTCTTGTCAATTCTACGCTTACATACATTTCACTAATCAAAGTCTACCTAAAGTAAGTAGTAACCTACCTCAATGCCGAGCATATGCCACGAACCCTCACGCCAAAGCTTTACCCTTCTGAAGTGCTTCCGAACAGTCAAACTCTATTCAACAACGTATTCTATGTGAGAAATAGAGACTAACAATATCCATAAAAGAGGAAAATCGAGCCCACAAGGGTAAAATAGGAATTTCTAGATTAAATTCGGTAACCCAACGTTTTTGAAGTTCAAAACTATTCACCAATTACTAAATACACTCAAGAAATCATCAATTTCCCCATTAGATAAAAAAAACCCAACTTGGGATGAAACCCTAACTTTCCATAATCTAATATTTAATCAAAATAGAGATTCAAGCTTAGAGTCTAGTCATTCACAAGGTTCCATGATTAGATTTAGCAAGATTCACCACTAAAGCCCATTTTCATATCTTAAGACTCATATATCAATAATAGGGTTTGTAAACCCATCTTCCCCAACTATTCCCTTTAGTTCTACCTTAGAATCCATACTTAGAACATAAATAGAGTAGGAAGACTTACCCAAATGAAGATTCAACACCAAATTCTCCTCAAATCGCCCTCAGAACTCTTTAGGTCAAGATTTTAGTGAATGAAAATAATGGTTTCGAAGTTGGAATAAAAAGGATTTTTCTGATCAGCGATCTTCGCCTCTGCGACTGCCTTGTCCGCAGAAGCGGACTCACCTCCGCGAAAGAGTGGTCGCCCCAGCGGATCCACTTACCACATCAACTCTCGTGTCTGCGGACCAAGTCCCTTGTAAGCGGACCCGTAGAAGTGCAATAATGCCCGCTGAAATGAGACACTAGGAAACCAGAAAAATATGGTTTTCACCAAGTTCTCTCAAAATCCCGACATCCATCCAACACCTCCCGGATACTAACTGAACATTCAGACATAGGTGCGCTACGAACTCACACGTGCCCTCGGAATTGCCAACAGAGGTCTACTTGACCGGGTCAACCCCCAATCGACCAAACTCAAGTTTCCAACCAATGGTACAAAACGCTCCTGAAAGCCTCGAGAATCGAACCACACATCCCAACAAGTCATAATCACCCCTCCGAACCTCATGGAATCAACGGAATTCCGAAAAAAGGCCTGTTTTCAGAAGTCAACTGTTGATCAAAGGTTTATCAAATGAAATGTGAATAACCCGTCCTCCTCTCTTTGAAAGAAGGGGCGCTTCCGGTTCGGTCGGTGCTTGAAACAATTTTTCTTCTCCATATTACTATATCTCTAGAGTCAATAATTTTATATGAGGAACTACTGAACTCAATCACTTGCTGCCGTTACTCTTCAGGCGTTTCATGACGTATCGTATTGCATTATATTGTATTTACTACACTGTATTGTTTTGATGAATACAATGGATACAATGTATCATTCCGCAATCGTTACATAAGGCCACACAAAATGGAAATTTTCTATCGTTACATAACGAAGGATATGATGATACGATACAATAAATTTTTTATATGAGGAACTACTGAACTTCTAATTTCCTCAAAATCAAGCAAGGGTCACCTGATCTCTCCGGGAACCGTGCTACCCATCCCTACAAGTCAAACACACCCTAACGAGGTTAGGGGTAAAGTCAACAGGGGTAAAAGGTTCTAAAACACAATAATGGCCGAAGGGGTCGTTACATTTTATCACCAAGTGAGATGAAAACTATTATTTTAAAGCATTTCAAGTGTAACTCATACTTGTTATGATGTCAATTATCTAAAAATTTGTCAAAAAAAAATCTAATTTTCATGTTTTAATATTATAAAAACTAACAAAATTATTTAAATTTGAAGTCTCAAAAGTATTTATATTTGAGTAATTCAAAATTAGAGAAAGCTAATACATAAAATATGACCCTTACAAGATGGAAAACTTTTATCTAATGGAATACAAATATGCGCAGACCTTTCAATGGAATTTTTTGGATTACCACAGTATGTACCGATGTAAAATTCTGTCAAAAGTGGAGTAGTGCATTAAAATTTTAAAATATTAGATCAAAATGGTAGACCTATTATTAGTTGACTTAGAGATTTTGTTTCTATCTGTGGCTTATAATAATAACTAGTTATGTGAGGCCCGTGCTTACTCAAGATCAAGATATAAAGCAGATATTTTAACTAAAGAAATATAATTTGTGTTAGATACAAGCGTACAACAACAACAACAACAACCATATACCCATTGTAGTCCCACAAGTGGGTAGTTATATAAAAGCAAAATTTTCATTCCACTCCTTTAATATTTTAACTTCCATTTTGATGAAATTATAACTTATGTATCCTAATTTTCGAAGTTATTTAGTTCTAAATAAATAATCTATACATAGTTAATGAACTTTTAAGACAAATACATAATTTAACTTGTGCAGATGGAGCTGCTCCTCTCTTAATTAGGGATTAGCGGTTCGAACATGGATATGGAAAAAAATCTTTGGAGGAAGCGCTCCCCCCGAATAGGCGCGATGCAAGGTGGATTATTCGGATTAATTGGGCTCAAATGCGGATATCGAGCACCAATCGAAAATCAAAGAACGTGAAAAATGAGGTAGGAGGTTTGATAGCTTTTGAAAAGTAGACTTTAAAAACAAAAACAAAAAAATTGACATAAATAAATAAGATTAGGACCTAAAAGTAATTAATTAAAAAGTTTTAAAAAAATTTGAAAATTATTGTAAGGACTACAAAAGTCCCCAGGCTCGATAGCTTTTGAAAAGTAGACTTTGAAAACAAAAAACAAAAAAATTGACTTAAATAAATAAAATTAGGACATAAAAGTAATTAATGAAAAAGTTTTTAAAATTTTGGGAAATTATTGTGAGGACTACAAAAGTCCTCACATTCCCTCTTATATATAATAGTAATAAAGCATTTAGTATTGCTTCCTTTATTATTTATGAAATAAATGACTAGCAACAAATTAAGTGGGAAAATAGTAATGTAAATAATTAATATTTGAGTAAGGCTATTAAAAAGGGGTAATTTTATAAATTGCATACTGTTATAAAGTTGGTTGGTTGTTGTTACAGATAAAAAATTGCTATAGAGAGGTAAAATATAACATAAAAATTGGTTTTCGACAAAACATGACTTTTGTAGTAAGGTGTTGTTATAGAGAGGTCTGGCAAAGAGTAGTTTATGGTTTTGTTGTTATTTAAGACTTGTTAATGTACTCGTATAAATCCCAACATAAAATACGATATTTGGTCAGTCTTCTAGTGTTCATTCATAATACACCAATCTTCAAGTATTCCTTTTTTATAAATATATTTAAGGACAATTTTTGTACAAATAAACAGTCTAACAGAATATACCTTGTCTATGTAATTATATTTTTCAGTTAGCACTCCTATAATCAATATTTTCTTTGCAATAATATTTATACATTATTATACCGTATTTATACACCAATATAAAGTAATGTATCTACTTCTTATAAAAGATTAATACCCCCAAACCAACACACCCCCATCCCCCCCCCCTCCCCCCAAACTATCAATGTTTTGCGAGTTCCATACTTGAACAATGAGGTGTTTATGTTACCAGTAGGGGTGTACAAAGTAAATCGATAAACCACACCAAACCGATACACCGAGTCAAACCGAGAAAAAAACCGGACTAGTGGTTTAGTTTGACTTGGTTTGGTGTTGAAAAAAAACCCGACCATAATTGGTTTGGTTTAGTTTTAGCTTAAAAAAAAAAAAATCAAACTGAACCAAACCAACCCGACATTACATGTATTCAATTTTTAAATATTTTATACATAAAAATATTTATTTGTAATCTAATTTATAAATATTTCTTAAATTTTTTCGTTGTTTTTTAATCTATTATCATATTATTCAAGCTTGAACTTAGAATTTTGAATGTCAACAAGTTTTATATCCTATGGATGTTAGTAACTCATATAAAGTCCAAACCAAAACCAACTCAACACTAATACTAACAAAAGAAATTCAATTTACCACTAGGAATGACAACAATGTTGGATATCTATTCTTTAGTTTGGCATAATTGGTTTAGAGGTGAAAATGCATAACTTAAGTTTTTTTTCTTGTCATGTAATTAATACTTATTGGCCGTACTTATTTTAGCATGACTTAGTATTTTTTTATTATAGTCATTTTCTTTATGGCTTATTAATTAAGAATATTTATTTTAACCGATTTTATTATATTTTGTTAAATATTTTAATACAATGTCATCACTCTTCTCACATTTTGTGTTATTTTCTTAATATATTGTTATATCTTACTAGGACTAAAGAAATATTTGAAGTAAAAGTTATATGTTTTGTATCAAGACTATTCCGGAAAAAAAACCCCGAAAAAACCGAATAACCGAGAAAACCCAAGGTTGAAAAACTCAAATTTTATTGGTTTGGTTTGGATAAACGGACCTTTATCGAAAATCGATTGATTCCGAGAGGTCCGGATGGTCGTTTAGAACTTGTGTGTATATTTAGTTCGGTTCTTAATGCACTCGGGTGCATTTTGGAACTTGGGTTGGAAAGTTGATGTTGAAGTATTGGGGGTTGACTCGGTCAACGAGACATCTGTTGGGAATTCCGAGGACACGAGTGCGTTCTCGGTAGCT